>NW_015168682.1:251147-251298 GCF_001447785.1 Gekko japonicus
TCCCCCTCTGCTAGGCGGCTGAGGGCCTCCTTCGCCGTCCTGACCATGCGCTCGGCTTGGCCGTTGGATGCCGGGTGGAAGGGTGCCGTCCTGATATGCTGGATCAGGTTGCCGCTCAGGAATTGCCGGAATTCCTCGGAGGTAAACGCCG
>NW_015168682.1:254272-294917 GCF_001447785.1 Gekko japonicus
TTGGCCCCTTGCACCCAGAAGGGCCAGTCCTGCGGGCGGGCTATGTCGAAGGGCTGCAGCAGCCCAAGCCCCGGTACGGTTGCCATTGTGCGCGTCAGAGGGGGTGCGGGTGGAGCGGTTCCGTTGCTCGCTGGATCGCTCATCGGATCGGCTGCTTCGTGTCCTCCTGGTCCCTCGCGACGGCCCGGCTCAGTTGCGGCTGAATCCCATCCTCGTCGCCACTATTATGTAGTGGGTAGCCGCATGGATGAACGACAGACAACGAAGTGGTGCATAGCACGCTTTATTAGCACACAACAAGACAAAGGGATAAACGGCCGGCAGGCCAACTATATACACGCCTGGGGACCGCCCCTGGTCACCATTGGTGGGTTCAAATCTCCCGCCACGGATCCCATTGGTTCCCCAGTGGAGGGACTAGGATCCTAGTCCCCATTGTTGTTTCGGACTGAAGCTTGGGCATATGCGCTGACCTCCGGTGGCGGTCAGCGGACACTACAGATTCCCAACAGCTGATTGTCAGAGAGCTGGCTATCAAAGGGCTAGCTGGCAGTGGGTGCCTGACTCCTAAAGGTCAGCTACCATTGATCAGTTGGCTAGTGCAGTTTTTTTATATGGTGCATCAATCACCCCTCTGGGCCTGGTGGATACTGGGCTTGACCCTGTGGGGGGCTGAGAAAGAGGGGGCATGGTGTTGTCTCCACTGCACTGCAATACTCACTTTCATGTTTTAGAGGAAAGCAGGGTTTTTATGGAATTAGAAATCAACACTCCAAACACAAATACTTTGCTTAGATCAATTTGAATACCTAGCAACAGAGAGAGAGAGAGAGAGAGAGAGAATGATGGGGATTGGTTTAATAACTGCTGATGACAATCTTTTTTCTGGAATAACTTTAATAACAGGGATGGGCTACAGCTGAAGCTTTCCGAAAAGAAAAAGTGAAGGAGAGATAGGGATGAAGGAAGGACATAGATGAGAAAACAGACAGAAGCAAGGGTCCAAAGTGATAACATGAGAGAGAAGCAGAAGTTCGAGAAAAGAATGGTGGGGCAAAACCACTCACCTGCAACCCATCTTTGTGGCCCCTTTTCCAGTCACATCCTTATCAATCAGGGGCTGGCTGGCTATTTAGTTTACAGGTAATTTTCCCAGTGGGCCACTGACCTAGAGGGCCAATGGTGCACAGCCAAGCCCCAGTAACTCTGCATGTGCATCAGAGACCACTTGGCTCAGATTACTGGCAAGAGTAAACAATGTCAGCTCACCCACTGTCTCCTGTACTTCTGTCAGTCTGAAGGAGGAAGCGGTGATTAAGCTAATGCCATTGCTGGCACTGCTGAGTGAAGTACCCCTTGCAGTGCTGTCTTTTACTGTCATAAGGGCTGCTCAGTTTGGCTTGTTCCAGGGCAATTTTCTCTTCCCAGGTTACTCTGCAATCAAAAGTAACTTGTGGAAACATTGTGCCATAATATAAACTATTATGATTGTTAGTAATCCATGTTAGCCAAGTTTTGTCACCCTGCCTGTTGTGCTGTCATAATTTGCTGTTTTAGTCCTCTTTTAAATGTAGTTTTGCTGTTTGGTTATACTTTTTACATCTTAGAAGTATTAACTATTATTATTGCAATTATGGCACTGGTATTTGTTCCACTTTCAAGAACTGCCTCAATTACTTTGTTTATGAAGTATATGACCAGTGTTTTAAATATATACATAAATATCCAAGTAATATCAAGGGCTACCTAAATAGAATACTCTCAAACTTGTTAGCCCCAAAGATCCATCAGGTTTCAAATTGCCATTAATTTTCAAGAACCTCAGAATATGGCCATGCTAGTACTATATTCAGGGGAAAAGAAACAGGTGGGAGGGGTTGTGCCACAAAGGTTTACGAAAGAAAATCAAAGGCTGAAATAATTGCCCAAAGACAAAGGTAAAACACATTTAGAGCTGAAAGGGCAATGTTAAGATGACTTCAGCACTATATAGTTCTAGTCAGGACTTCAGGAATCATCAGTGATAGTTCTTAAAAAAAAAATGGGTTGGATCCAATTACTCTCTTTAGTTAAGGCTTCCTGTGGTAGATAAAGGCTTTCTCTGACAGAGAAATTCATCAAAGGAAGTCTTTCTCAAACTTTAGAGGAAGTAAGCCATGGCAGTTGGATCCAGTTTAAACTCATTGAAATCAATCTGTAGTAACTCTGTATAGGAATCCTATGTTAGTATAGCATTGGAGGATATGAATTGTACAAACACTGTTAGTGTTGCCCTTGCAGGAAGATGGAGAGTTCTACCAAGGGAAACACTTTGGACAGTGCAACATCAAAAGCCCTATAATAGCTATATTGGGATCAACCAAATGACACAAAACAGTGTGCAAGCCTTTAAATTCCCCAGAAATGTTGTCAGGATGGTCTTTTTTAACAAGAGAGAGAGGGGGGGGGGGAAACAGTGTCTTAGAACAAAGAGCTACAAGCTCACTCTTTCTGCTTTGGCTAGCCCATATCACATTCTGTAGCAAAGTAGAAAGTTATTAGTGCTTCTTGCTAATCACCTGCTGCATCAATGAGAAATGCAGCCATTCCATCATGACAGTAAATGTCTTTACTTATAATGTATAATAATGAATTATTTATGCTTTAAGCTCCTGCTTTTTGTTTAAATCCAGGCAATTAATGCATTAATTAACACAAATGCCACATTCATGCCTTTGACAACCATTCTATGAACATAGAAAAGATGCCTTCTCACAGCCTATAATAAGAACCTGTAATGTCAGTGTTCTGATTTGTTTCTCTCATCATGGTAATAGTGTAGATGGAGTGAAAATTGTAAGCCTTCCATTATTTCAATTTGCAGAGAAAAGGGTATCCCTGAACAACATCAGAGTTGTAAATGGCTTTGAACAAAATTCAGAATCCTTCAATAACAAAGGAAATAAGCATACATATGAAGTATGTATCCCACACATGTAGTTCATACAAGCTACCATCCTCCACGTGATTTCTTCTTGTCAAGAATTCCCAATCCAGGGGATCTTTAGTATGAAGGACAGAGCTCAAAATTACAACATACCTGCCACCTGCTCATTTTAATATCCCTATGATCAGAAGCCAGCAGGCAGACTCCCGACCTTTCTGGGAATTAACAAGAAAGTCAACCCTGCAGGGTGGGACACTTGCAGAATGAGTTTCTATGAACAATCTATCAGTAGGTGGACACTTTAAGTCTAAGGTACTGGATTTAGATTACAGCTTTTGACGTTCCGAACAACTAGATATAGTGAAAGTATATTTTATTAAAGAGGTCCAGAATATTTCCAAAGGAGCAGTGAGAGAAAAAAACAGAAATGATGGCTTCTTGAAGTCTAGAAATCTGCATAAGCTGGGGCCCTTTGAGCTAATACAAAATTCAGACCCATGAAATTTGTTAACATGACCATGTTCTAACGAATGGCTCAGGGAAAGGTGATTTTATGAGGGATGGAGAGGCCATCTAGAATCTCTCCCATCTCTGTATAAAGTGTTAAGAAGTAGGAAGTGTTGAGAAGTAGGAAGGCACTGGAGCCTCATTGCCATTCTGGTAGAAAAATTATGTTCCGGTCCCTGAAGTGTTTATCCAAAGGTGCAAAGCCAACTTGCTAACTCTCTCATTACAAGCACCAGATATTTTCCGTTTGATCTCTCCACCCATAAAGCAGGCCTAGGTTTGTGATATGAAGCCTTAACCAAAGTTTAATTCTATGTCTAATGGAAGAGCAAAAAATTGACCAAAGGTCCAGTTTCTTCACACTCCTGACTATTTTCATGCAATAATCTCATGAGGATGACATCTTGGTTCCACTAGCCTGTGTCTCCCTAACACTTTAACCCTGGTTGGAATGAATTAGATCCCCCAGTTATAATTTTTGGAAGATATTTTTTAATCTGTACAGGTGCAGACAATGTTTTCAGAGTACATTCTATTACCATTTACAGTTTGCTTTCTGTAAACAAAAAGCACCGGGGCAGAAAACCACCCCAGAAATCTACAGCTTTCCCCCCATTTGTGTAGGTTTAAGTCCCATATTGTGGTAAAGGGAGTAGAAAAATACCACAAGATAATTTTTAAAGGAATTATTAATTTTAAATGATTTCCTTTAAAATCATGAATGTTGAGGTTTGTTGTCTAGTATCTTAGGTTCCAAACATAGCTTTTGCTCTTTCAGTTTTTTTTTAAAATAGCTTTGTGAAGGAACCGTACTAGTGAGTTATTCAATATGGAAAAGGGGAGAGGTGAATCTATGCAAAAGACCCATTCTGCCTCATGTCATAGTATATTTTTAAACTTTTGATGCTTTAATACAAATATTTGAGTTTTGAAGAAATTTGTTTGCTCAAACATACACTGGAAGTTGTCTTAAGGTAGACATACAGCCCAAATGCAACATGTATATGATTTTTCAGAGCTCGACGAACACAGTTGAAAAAACACATGATGTCATGTTATCACATTCCCTGCTTTCTACTCCACTGTATTGACAGCCCTCTGTGTGTGTATGTTCATGTGTATGTTTAAAAGGGGGATCACTAACAAAATTATGTCCTATCATCCATTTTCCATCTATGCATCAGTGGATAATCATTAGGGTTGCCAACCTCCAGGTGGGGCCTAGGGACCTCCCGCTTTTACAACTGCTCACCAAATGGCTGCTTTGGAGGGTGAACTGCATGGCATTGCACCATGAGGAGGTCTCTTCCCTCCCCAAACCCCGCCCTCTCCAGGCTTCACCCCCAAAATATCCAGGTATTTGCCAATACAGGGCTGGCAACCCTAAGAATCATGGAGGTGTGAAGCACAAGCTGATAGAGGCTTCATAATATATACTTCAGGCTGAATTCCACAGTCTTTATGATAAGAGTTTTGTTGTTACTTCTCCAAAAGGTTAACTAGCATTGGGGCTTTCTATCCCCTCTGGTTTTATTTCCATTCCTTTTGTAGCCCTTCATTTCTCTTCAGGTTTTATTACTCACTCTCCTTTCACTGCCTCTGTAAGCATATATATTGGTCTGCTTCATTAAATTGTAGATAGGCTTGCATTGCCTTCCATTTAATTTGATCTCAGGTTATTTAGATCTTCCATTTAATTTGATCAAACCCTTTCTGGAGCCAAATCATTTGTATGAAAAGGCCGGCACAACTTGTTCCTTTTATGTTGATCAATCTTGATCACTTTAAGTACTTGCTTGTGGAGAATTCAATCACTGGCTAGGGGCATTTTCCATTTAATTAATAAGAAAGGGGCAGCCTTCTAAAAGAGGAGGGAAAGTGCTCAGGAGATGTTCATGGAAATGTTTCGTTTCTTGGGTGTTATTATTGCAGATATATCTATCCTCTGTGGAAATGGAAATGTTACTGCTGAAAGCAAGATCACTTTCTATATGCATTATTCGTAAATGGTGGCATATGGCTTGAGAATGGGGGATTATATGGGTAATACAACCAGCTGTTGCTTTCAGTCAAAGTAACTTGAATAATGGAATCAAAATAAAAGGAGAAGCACTGTAACTTTCAGACATATCTATGAAAAATTGGGAGAGGGTGGATGTTTGTGAATTACAAGGCACAGTCACATAGGAATGAATAAGAGATAATCTAAAAACAAACAAACACAGGAATCTTACAGTGTCATCCTAAGCAGAGTTATACCCTTCTAAACCCATTGACTTCAGTGGACATAAAACAGTGTAACTCTGCTTAGGGTTGCACTGAAGACTGTAAAAGGTCAGAGCTCATTGTTCATCCATGCACCAAGCACTGGAAGATGGAGAGCTGTTTTTAGTGAGAACCTCAGCTCACGTTCACCTTCTGCAGTATTCTGTTCCTAACAATGAGAACACGGGTACAAAAGAAGATTTATTAATTATTATCAACACTTATTTGGTGAATGGCTGTCTAGTTAAGAGCATTTAAATTGAGTGCGGATGCATGGAAATGGAGAGGTTGGGATATAATAAAACTGGGCTCCGGTCACACGGGCTGGATATCGCGGGGGGAGGTGTGGCTAATTGCCCCGGAGGAAACTAACGCGCGACCGCCCGAGCACACGTCCTGGTCGAGGTCCCATGGTTAGGGGGGAGATGCCGACCAGACGGGTATCCTGCAGCGTGGCACAGAAGCCGCGCCGCACAATCGCACTAGCAATCGCTCTTTGTGCACATGCGCTGTTGGGCGCTGTTGCGCAACCTGTGGAGACAGGTGCTGGATGCCACGTAAGTCCACCAGAAATGCAATCAGACGCCTGCCCTTGGCCCGCGGGGAGCCACGGGTTCACCACGGGTTCACCACAGGAGCACTGCGCTTCCCAGATGTTGGGGTGTGATCATGCCTGAAAAATCCGTGGGTCTCCCGTGCCTCTCCCGCGGCAACTTTGCCATGTGACCGGGGCCCTGGAAAGGAACTTTTCCAATCATTGCAGTCAAACATATAGAAACAGAACAGATTTATCTTGATATTTTTATGTTTCTTGGCTTGGGAAACATTTTCCTCTTTAAAAAAAATAAACAACATCTTAACCACTCCCCCCTCCAGCTAGCATGTCTTTGTCAGAGCTGATTGTTTTCACATACAAACTGTGCATTTGCAAATTATCTGTTACTTTGCAAACTGCATAGCTACAGTGTACTGACTGTGTGTGTGTAGGAGTTTGATTTGTTATTTTTTTCAGAGTGTAAGTGCTGCTATGTAGATAGTGCCTGAAGTTTTCCCTCTCCTTTTAATGCTAATTCCAATAAAAGTGTGTTACTTCTGTACTCAGTTTCTGTTAGTGACACTATCTCATGTGCTATTGATATTATTTGTAGTGCACACAAATATTAAGTTGTGTGTTATTCATACATTGAGTGCACATATTAACAGTTTTTCTTTCTGTCTCAGTGTATAAATATTGATTTTGCTTCATTCAGAAAGAGAATCATAATTGCCTCAGTTGTGAAAAATGGTAAAATCTCCTTATACCCTCAAAGTGTTTTTGCTTTCCATGTGCCTGGCAGCACCTTGTTTAAAGGCCTGTAAATAAGGTAACACCTTGTTCAAAGGCCATCTGGCCCCAGCCTGGTGAAACGCTCTCCACATGAGATTTGGGCCCTGCGAGATCTTTCACACTTCCACAGGGCCTGTAAAACAGAGCTGTTCCACAACCAGGCCTCTAGCTGAGGCTTCTGACTGAAGAGAAAAACAAATCCACCCAATGGGCCCTCTCCCTGCTTATTCTCTTGTAGACCTCCCCTCAGCTTTTGATGTGGTCAAAGTTTTTCCCCATGCAATTGCATTGTTTATGTGCCATCTAACTGTTGTGACTTGTGTTTTAAATTGTTTTAACTGTGCCATCTGAATGTGGTGACTTGTGTTTTAAATTGTTTAATTGGCTTATGATTGTATTATAAATATGTTGCCATGAGGCCTGCAGTAGCAGGGGAGGGTGTGTAAAAAAAAATCAACTTAAATAAATAAATAAAATTGGACCCTTGAGTCCAATTCACTTGAAACTTGGTTGGTCTTTAGTGAACAGGTAGCACTAACTGCACTGAAATTTTGGTGTTATTGGTTTGACATAAAAACACTCCACACACACACACACACACACACACACAAACACACACACACACACACGTCTTCTACATGCCATAAAAGGAGAGCTGCTGTTCTAGCCCACTCCCTCTTCCTCACTTTGTGAGAGGAAACAAGCAAAAGACCACAACAATGAAAGACAACAAAAGCAGAGTTTTCAGTGGAAAGGTACATGTACAACACATTTATTGGCATACTGATTTTAGGGTTTAGGGTCAATATATAAAATTAAAATCCATACATAGGTTAAAACATAGGAACATAAGATTATATAAGAATTAATTTATAACAGCTTAGATTTGGTTTTAAGAATTTCTTCCAAAATTTTTGCAACTGCTCTAGTAATTTCCGCTGCCGAGTCATTCAGTAAGAATCGACAATTGATCACAACATTCTTACGGTCAGTTACCTGGGATAAATTTCCAAACAATTTCCAATGCAAACTGTCATTACACTGACACTCAAGCACTATGGGCTGGATGGATTCAGGAAGATTCGCATCACAAGGGTAAGTCTCTCGAAAAAAGGGGTTTGATTATCTCTTCCACAAAGAACATTGGAGGGGAATGCATTCATTCTAGCCCGCACAAAAGCTCTACGTTGGAAAGTCATCTCAAGATCATATAAGTAATGGAACATTATCCCAGGCTGGGTAATCAGAAAGGTAAAAACATGTGTGTGTGTTTTTAAATGAATCATTCTAAGAGTAGGAAAATGAAATTAATGCAGAGAGGGGTTTTTTGGTCAAATGCTGGTAGCCAGTGCCATTTCCCCCCCCCCCCCGACACTAATTAGTATAGAGAAATGTGCTTGGGCCAGGAGGCACCTGCTTTGGGGGTCTGTAAAACTGAAAATCTTTGTTTAATCTGCTTGAAACGAAGACGGTTTTCAGATTAGAGGAAGGACTATGTTCTCTGTAAATTTTGTGCCATTATCCTTAAAACAGCTGCTTCAGACCCTCAAATTTGTTCCCTTTTAAAATAAACTCTAGAACCCAAAAAACCACACTGATCTGAATACCAAACCAGTATGTGCTACCTGAAAATCAGAAATCATGGTAAAAATTTACCTGGATCTGAAATTGTAATGGAATTTTCCGCATAGCATACCACTAATTCAAATAATGAATGCAGAGGGAGGGGAAATGGAGTTTAACCTTTCCAACTTTCCATAGTTTTACAAATTGAAGCCGATCCCCCCCCCCGCACTGTTATAGCCCTTTAAAGAAAAAAGATGGACAAATATGAGTTTTTTCTCCTTTAAAGATCTAATAAAAATACAGGAAGCAGTTTCAGTAGAGGGTTTAAACCCCTCTCCTGCCTCCCCATGGGACCCTGATCTATATTAAGGTTAGAAATACAGGGAAATCTGTGACCTGTATCACATCACATTTGATCCCATGTGATCCCAACACACACATGTGAATAAGAACATGAAAAGTGCTTTTCAGGATCAAACCAAAGCATGGCATTCTTTGCAAGAATCCTTCCCAGCAACTAGCAGTGATCCACTGAAAATCAGACAATGACCCACCACTCACCTGAAATTTATCTTCTCCTACTCCAGCACCATTCTCTCAAGTGCCAGCAATCCAAAATTTGCTTTCTTAGGAATGCTTCTCTACTCCATGTATATTCTGCATTTACGCAAACTGTTCAAGTTTTTCTAAACCACAGATTTGTCAAAAGTTTATTGTGAATTCTTGTTGCTCTTGTAAGACTATAAGGTATTGGTAATTTTTTCCCACTTTTTTGCCAGTATATTCTATTTTGAATCACAAAAATGCACATGCTATGCACTGTTTCCAGCCTCTGTTTGGTTTCCTAACATTTTAAGCATTGGGGAAAACTATTGTTTGCAGAAGCAAGTAACAGACTGACAATATAGTAGTGGATTCTCAACTTTGCAAACAATTGATTGTAATTTTGACTAAATAAGTCCTTCATTTGTCTTAAATGATTTTTATGCTAATGTGCCTCTAAATTTTTTTCACAGTTTTAGTCTCACATTACAAGCGTTAATTAAATTACTTTCTAACCAACTCCACTGAAGTCTACTTAAGGATCCCCATTGACTGAATAGATTATTCCCTAAGGCACACAGCACACTGTGAAACGCCACAGCAATTATGAAGTAAAGGTTCCCCTTTCGCATACCTCTGAAAGGAAAGAGTGTTTCAACACAGCTTGACTGAATGACCACAGAAGTCTTACTGGGTCCTTTGGGGAGTAGGACCTTGGTTTCCAAGGTATGGAAACAGTACATCAGCTAGCTGGGAAAGCAGCATTGGTCTAAGCTCCCCAGTGGCCTGTATTTTAAAGAATGTCTCTTTCTTGTTGAATTGCATTATTTCTGTTTTTTCTCTAAATAACATTATTATTGCAAGCTGACGGATTTTGACAGGTCCCATTGGTTAGATCTCATTCCAGGAGAAAAAACCAAAGAAAGTCCACACACCTTGAAGATCCTCATGAAACTTCAGGAATCTTTGTAGGATAACAGCTCTAGAGCTCCCATGACTGCAGCTCTGGGCAACAGTATGACAGCACCAGTTCTAGCTCTCTAAGATGGGATAATCAGTCAGGGTTCCAAGGAAGGAGTTAGACAGAAATGGATGGCGACAGATTTAAATTAGCACTCATACCACCTGAAGAACTTGGAAATATCTGACTTCCCAGGTAGCTGGATGGCTAAATATGCCTGCAGCAGATTAGTGAGAAATAAGTGCATCTGAGCCACTAAAACAATCAGGAATTTCAGCCAAGGCATATGATCCTGACAGCCACACAAAGGGCCAGCTCAGGATGTTTTGCTTGCCCGAGTGGCTGTACAACACAATCCAATAAAGAATGCAACTCGGGACCAGAGCTTTTTTTTCTGGGAGAACATGCCGAATGGAGTTTCGGAACCTCTTCGACAAAATTCTTTTAAAAATGTTTATAAGTTCATGACTTTTCAGTATACAGATTGAAAACTTCATTTCCCTCTTGAGAGTGCTGACACCTCTTTAAACAAACAAACAAAAAAAGCCCTGCTCAAGACCTTTGGAAATCTCACCGAGAATGCTCAACTCTCAGTGCACATATGGAATGCTTGTTCAGTTGGGTTGGCCCAGGCACCTCAAAACAAAATGGATGTCTTCGTTTTAGAGATAATACTATCAAAGTGGCCAGAAGACTCTACATGACCTTATTTCTTACAACACAGATCAATACAGGGCCATAGAACAGACATCACAGTGCTGCAGTATTCTCATTTTTGAAATTTGATCTAGGATACCAAAACTGGACACCAACATGAGAAGTTTAGTCTGCTCTTCCGAGGCACAGTGTTGAAAGAGCAAAATGATCTAGGAATATCTCCTGTACAATCTGTAGCGAAATTAATGGTGTCGCATGAGAAAACAGACACCTCCACAATTCCTATTTATTTCAGTGGGGTTGGGCAGGAAATCATGCCAGTACCTTGTGCCCATAGTTTCTTAAAGCATCTGTTGCACACAGATTGGTTTGAACACAGCAGGATGGTTGCAGTTTGTGCTGGGGAAAAAGATGAATACAAATTCTCTGCTCAACGCATTTATTCAGTGCAATAAACCAATTTCTCGGCATTTACTCAAAGACCTGGCAACTTAAGCTGATTATGGGAGCTCACATTGATTGGCCCTGAGTTTGCAAGAAAGTACAAAATTGGCAATTTTAAGAGGTAGTACATTCAATCTCCAGAGTACCACCCAGAATGCATTTAATATCTTGCAAAATAGAATAGGTTTTGAACCAAAAACCTGGATCTGCATATTATTTAGCTGATACATTCAGTAGATTACTTTTTGCAATGAATAATTCAATCAGCTCCTGTAAAATAGCACACTTGTTCTCCCTCCAGATACTGATATGAGCATCAGTCACCACTCAACACCAAACTTCCTATAAAATATCACAAGATCTGTATATTTAGATATACCCTCCTCTGCCGAACAATGCATTCTGCTAATAAAGCAATCACCCTGTGAGCTTTTTATTGGTGAACAAAATATTCTAGCTCCCCTTTAGGATATGGGTACAATCTCCCTTATAAATAAAAGCCAAATGGTGATTGCACTTCTCTAGAACATTCCACATGTTCCAAAATCATTTTGCTCTCTGATCTGTCATTCAGAGGGTCTCCCTATCCACTGGCTGCTTTGCCTGAGTCCTGAGTCCTGAGTCCTGATTCCTCTCCCCCCCCCCATAGCCAGTCAGAACACAGAGGTTATTTGCATATGCAGCCTCATTGGCCTTTGCCTCGGAACACAGAGGTCGTTTGCATATGCAACTTGATTGGCTTTTGCCTATAACATTCTAAACAGTTTACTATTCTGAGGTAAAATGTGTCCAATCTCCAGGTGAGGGCTGGAGATCACTCAGAATTACAACTGCTTTCCAGATGGCAGCGATCAGTTCCCCTGGAGAAAATGGTGGTCTCTGTATTCTTATATGCTGCTGAGGTGGCCCCCGTATGACAGCCAATGTGACGTAGCAGTCAGGGCTTCAGAGCACGGGAGAGGCTGCAGGTGTGTGTGGGGGGTGGAAAGCTGAAGAATGCGGGGGAAATAAAGGTAGGTTGATGATTGGCTGGGAAGGAGACAGGGTTGCCAAATCCAGGTGGGAAATTCCTGGAGATGTGAGGGATGGAGCCTGGAGAGGGTGAGGTTTCAGGAGGCGTCGGACCTTGAACAGGTACAAAGCCATAGACTCCACCCTCCAAACCAGCCATTCCCTTCTGGGGAACAATTGTTGCCAATATCCAGGTGAGGGCTGGAGATCACTCAAAATTACAACTGTTCTTTAGGTAGCAGAGATCAGTTCCTCTGGAGAAAATGGTGGACTCAGTGTCATTATACCCTGCTGAGGTCGCCACAGCAAATTGACACTGAGTGTCCAAGACCGGGGCACCCGCCCAGAGCCTCTTTCTAGAGGTTGTTGTATTTATTTCCACAACAGGCCTTTTTCCTAGTTAAAATATAAAGCAATTTCACATGTATTTTCCTGTCATTCCCAACCCAGGAATTCTCAGAATGGTGGCTCAGGGGGCTCTGATTTTTAATAAGCTATCTTCAGGATTCTTCCAACATTCCCCCAATTAAGTTTTCCCTTAGAGTCTGGTGTTTAAAATTACCAGTTTACAATTCTGAAACACAACTGATACAGTTCTTTGTTGTTTCTTCTTTGCTTCCACATTTTGTACACAAATTTGCTCCAGCATTTAGTTCAGTCCTTTCCCTTCATTTGTGTCTTTCTCCTCTTTATTATTAAGTAAATTTTATTTTAAATTTTTATTGTATAGTTACTACTAAATGGGGTGAGCTATGCCAGACAACATCCTTTGTAGAAACAGGGTATAAATATATTTAATAAAGTGAATAAGAAACACTGAGCTATGCTCCATTCATACCATTTTAGAACTAAAATAGCCAGCCAAAAGTACTGGGCATGCATGTCTATGTAAAATGGAAACTTTTTTTAGCTACTTTACCTGTTATTAATTGATGATCTGGCTAGAATATTGACTTTAAAGTATTTATACCAAGACTTCCAAGTTGTTATATTCCATCACTTACGAGTATACATACAAAGTTTGAGTCCAGTGGCACCTTTAAGACCAACAAAGTTTTATTCATGGTATAAGCTTTCATGTGCAAGCACATTTCCTCAAATATCAGTGTGCTTGCACATAAAAGCTTATACCGTGAATAAAACTTTTTTGGTCTTAACGGTGCCTCTGGACTCAAACTTTGTCCTGCTGCTTCTGACCAACACAGCTATCCCACCTGAATCTAAGTACACATACAGTCTTAATAAACAATAATAAATAATAATGTCAATCAAATAATGCAAAAAAAATGTTCAAGCAATAAACTTTAATCATTTTGAACACATTATAAATGTTGCTATACAAATTGTCACATATTTTATTTTACAAATAGGCTAGAAAATTTAGCACAAACATTTATGATTTTGCACCCACACCCGTATAACTCATCTCAATCCTTTTTTATTTTCTCTTATGACAGATTATTCATTTTACTCTATGTAGCATAGTATAACCTGGAAATGTACTTTGATTTTGCCTGAGATATCCAAAAGAATACAATCCCAAACCATTTAAACTCTTTATGTACCTGGTAGGGGTGTGCGCTTGGTATATAATGAGCCAAATAAATACCCCCAAAATACCTTATCCCTATTTTTGGGTATTTATTCAACTGAATACATATCAGAGATCTGTATTCGGCTACCAAAGTATCTGCCCCCGAATAAAAGGCAATATTATTCAGCTTTTATTCAGGCCTGGCTACTCGCAGAGTCCTGTGGCCCCTGTGAAGGGAAAGGAAAGTATTTAAAGTTTCCTCTCTTTCCCCTCAGGCTTGTGCCACCTTTGTGGCCTAACTCCCCAGTGAAGGGAATGTATTTATTTATATGTATTTATTTATTGTTATTTATTGTTAAATTTATACCCTGCCCTCCCCAGATGGGCTCAGGGTGGCTAACAGATGGGCACATATGCCAAAATTCCACAGGTAAAAAGAGAATAAAACAAGCAATAAAACGATTATTCATATAAAATACAAGTGCTCTAGATGTCACAAATAACAGATGGGGTCACACATAACAAAGTGGTCCCAGAGCAACACGATAGACTACAGGTGGTACAACAATCTGTCCTTCCTCCCAGGGCTATCTCGTTCACCGATGACACCCACTCCATTTAGTGGTGGTGGTACGGTGATGGTATAGTGATGGTGGCGGCTCCTACTCAAAAACCTGGTGGAAAAGCTCCATCTTACAGGCCCTGCAGAACTGCACCAAGTCCCGCAGGGCCCGGATCTCCTCCGGGAGCTCATTCCACTTTAATTTAATTTAATTTAATTTAATACTGATAAGGTATTTGGGGGTATTATTTGCCTTGGTAGGTATATACCGAGCACACACCCCAACATACATAACCTCAGAACACTACAGACAGGTGACTTTACAGGTGTTACATATACGGGGAGTCAGAAAAGAAGCAAAACCTTAGAGGTATATTAAAGCCTTTTATTCAATTTAAAGTTTTATTGACTGCTTTCTAGCAGGATTGAATCATGTCACTTGTCAAAGCTAACAGGAGGATTAACACACAAGTATTTCTGCCTTCCTCAAATTTCAAAAGTTCCCTCCATTCTCTACAACAAGCATAGGCATTTAATTTGTCCCTGGTGATGAACAAATTCTCCTCAGTTCAATTGCAAAAGACTCACTGGATGAGAGCAGCATCTGTGACTGCTCAAAGAAAAATTCACTTGCCATGGAGAGTTCTAAACCCAAATATTATTTTTTTTTGCACAGAATCCATGAACTGCTATTTGACTATGGTAGAGCAAAGAGAGGCAATCTTATAATACTCTCTTTCCTTCCATGTATGTTGTGCATCTTGACGCATCACAACAGTTTGACAAGCCTCCCCCCCCCCAAGGACTGGATTCTTAATTTGCTTTTCAAAGGTCACATAAACAGGCCCTAAAGATGATAATCAAAACTAAAAGCAAAGGATGCATGTCCTACCCTTGAGGGCCATATGAAATTCCTAGTTCAATGGTTTGCTCAGAGAAGCTGAGGTATTGTTCTGTAAGTAAAAAAACCCATTTAAAAAGATTCAAGTCAATTCCACAATCAATGAACATCTGACAACAAAACAGCCAATTTGGGGGGGGGGGTGCTTATTTGCACACACAAAAATTAGCTCATAATGTTCTCATTTTAAATTACATGCCCTTCACTCTAGGACGGAACACCCTTTTGTTTGAATTGCAATTTGATTGCAAATTGCGAGCAGCACTTACAAATGCTCAAAAAAATGCTCACTTTTTATGAACAATTGTGAAAATGCTTAATCTAATCAAAAGCCTTGCAAAAGCCATTCCTGTTGAAACCATATTTAACAGAAGTTCACCCCATCTTTTCCATTTGTAGACTTTTAAAATGAAAGTTAATTGACATTTTATGACAGGTAATATCTATGGGGAAAATGTACAAAAGATGACCGATTTAACATAAAAAAAAATTCTGGTGTAGCTTGCCTCCTAGATTTTACCCCTCTTGTCAGATAAACTCTAATTCTCATCCTGCAAATACATTTGACTCAGTTGTCAACATATGTGTGCTGAGAGTGACTTCAAGTGATAGGAATTTAAATAAAATATCCCCCTGGTCTCAGGATCAGGGCCTTGTGCTTTGGGCTAGAGAGTCTTCTGCCCCGAACACATCCAATTCTGATCAATCTATCTTCCACCACTTTCTCACAGCTCCTCTTGTCAATCACAGTGATTTGTTTTTAACAAGGGTTTTCTGCAACTCAACCCATCTTTTCCTCCTTATTACCACATACCCTGCAGCAGTGCCAATACAGTGACAATGTAATCTCTTTTTTTATTGCAAAAGTCATTAAGGGGTTGTAGCTGGCAATTTGAAATTGGTAAATATTCTGACAAGTCAATTGCCCCCTGCTTATATTATACTTCTAATCTTCTTATGCAATGTGTGCAGCCAGAGAGCAATGTCTATAGCACAATGTCCACAAAAAAACTAAAGAAAAGAAAGAAGACATGTCTGTGCAAACAGTAAACAACCTGACAGCTCCAGGAGGGCTGTGCATCCTGAAATTCCAGAACTGAAAGTATACATTAAAATTGCTGTTTCAGGTTGCTAGCAGGATTTCTAGAATGGTAAACACAAATCTCGGGTTCTTAGGCATTATTGAAAACACTCCCTCCCTGCAAATCTGTGGGGGTTTTTTGTATATGTGTTCAGGTGTCAGCAGCAGCATGCACCTTTCTTCTTCTTCTTCTTCTTCTTCTTCTTCTTCTTCTTCTTCTTCTTCTTCTTCTTCTTCTTCTTCTTCTTCTTCTTCTTCTTCTTCTTCTTCTTCTTCTTCTTCGATTCTCCTCATTTCCCAGCCAGAGCCAGTTTGGTGTAGTGGTTAAGTGTGTGGACTCTAATCTGGGAGAACCGGGTTTGATTCACCACTCCTCCACATGCACCTGCTAGATGACCTTGGGCAAGCCATAGTTCTGGCACAGCTGTTCTAGAAAAAGCAGCAGTTTCTGTCAGAGCTCTCTCAGTCCCACCTACCTCACAGGGTGTCTGTTGTGGGGAGGGGAAGGGAAAGGAGTTTGTAAGCTGCTCTGAGACTCCTTTGGGTAGTGAAGGGCAGGGTATAAATCCAATCTCTTCTTCTTAAAGCATTTCTCCCTTCCAATTGGATCCATTCAAGGGGTCACGATTGATCCCAGAAAATTGCCAATTGGAGACAAGCTCCAGAGAAAGAATTTTTAGGCCTGCAACTGCTGCTTTGAGCTTAGTAACATTTTCAGAGGAATGAGAGACTTCTTAAATACTGAGAATTCTTAAATAGGAGTAAATAGAAGTAGTAATTAAGGTACCCATACAGTGGATGCCCAGCATGAAGATATGTGTTTTATAGCAAATGAATGATTGATTGATTACATGCAATTATGCACAGAGGAGCTCTATTGTTTTTTTTAAATCAAATTATTTTCAAAAGCTGCAGGTGAGGGAGGTAGTTTTCTCCAAAGGGAGCCTTCCTTACTTTGTGAAAGGAGTCAACAGACCACAATATCTAGTTTTGGGGCTCTGTAAAATCAGACCCCTTTATTCATTCTGCTTGGACCTTAGGGCTCTTCAGATTAGAGAATGAACTATGTTCTGTGTAATTTTGGTGCCATTGGCTTTAAAAACCACTGCACCCGACCCTCAAATTAGTTCTCCCACTAAAAATAACAGTTCCAAGATTCTGGAATCAAAAAGACCAATGCATTTGAATCATAAACTGGTGTTGTCCTCCCCAAAGTCAAGAAAAAAACAATAAAGGTGTCATTCCCCAATCCCAGATCTGAAATTATTTATTATTTTATTTTTATTTATTTATTATTAAACTTATATCCCGCCCTCCCCCGTAGGGCTCAGGGCGGCTAACAGGCAACCATTTTATAAGCTCCCCCCCCCTTGGAACACACCCCTAACCTTCCATTAAAATTGTTCTTCTCTCTAAGAAAGTAAAGACTGCACACCAAAGTGACTATACATAAAAAGATGTCAATACATCTAAAAGTCAACATGGATCCCATTTGCAAATACTTAAATTTGTGGATTGGGGTTCTGTAGACAGAAGGTCCCTTTTTCAGAAAATTTGGGGGACCTCCCAGGTTTGCAGACAAATCTGGAACACTGGGGAAATGGAGGGGGGTTAAATCCCGTCAAATGGAGGAGTGTTAGTCTGCATGTGCACACACAATGCTCCTCTGCTGAAGTCACTGACTCATGGCAGAGGCAGTGGTGCTATAGATGAGCAGGTGAAGGGGTGGATGGGCACAGTGGCAGGGGACAGGAAGATAGGAGGACAGAGCAGCAGGGAGGGGTATGCATCATGGAAGGCAACTGGCAACAGCCAGGCAGGTTTGCTGACAAGTTGCCAGTCTGCCAAGTGAGGGGAGGATAGGCAGGCAACCAGAGTGGTGGCATGTATGATGGGAGGGCAGTCAATCAGAGCAGTGATTAGGGGAATAGACAGGCAGGCAAAGCAGTGTGGAGGGTGATAGACAGGTGGGCAGAGGAAAGGAATGGGTGGGTACGCAGGATGTTGAGGAGGAAGAGGAGGGGGCAAGAAGGTAGACTGAGGAAAGTGGGAGCATTGAGAGGGCAAGGGAGAGAAAGGGACTCGTGTTGGGGGTAAGGAGGGAAAAAGCAGGGTGTGGAAAGAAAAAGAGGTGGAGGTTACTGGAAAGGGTACAGAAAGGTGACTGGGGGTGGGTTTCAGAAGCCAGAGACCCGTGAGGGAATTTTTCCTGTGAGTTTCTCATAGGTCCCCACTTGTCATAACCATGAGATTCTAAGGCTACTGATGAGGCAGAATTTAAAAAGCAAAGAACCAAACTACACCTTGGTATCACTGTATCTCACATAATGCTTTTAAATGTAAGCCACCCTGAGCCCATTCGCGGGAAGGGCGGGATAGAAACCCGATAAATAAATAAATTCAGTAAACTGTCTGGCTCTTGTGTAGATAAAACAAAAAAAGCAAAAAAAAAAAATTGATCTACAGACAATTTTCACATTGCCCTCAACCAGCACAATCATTTATGGGATTGAGCAAATTGTTACCAACTCACTTCGAGTGTAGTTTAGCGGTAATACCCAGCAGCTTTTCAAAACTTCAGTACTTCAATTGCATATTGGGAGTGCAAAATTAGGGAAGAGGGACCATCAGATGCATACAGGTATGCAGTCCATGGCTAATGATCTGCATTCAGCTTGGTGGATCACAAATCCTGCAATCCTGACATAAACTGTTCTTTGGGGGCGGGGCACACAAATGCATGAAACTGTTTGGGGGTTTACTTGCTTTCAAAGGTACTTAAGGTTATGAGAAAGGGATTAATTCTTCAGTCTTCAGTCAGTTCCTTACAGTACAGATATTAAATATTCCAAGTAAAAAAGTAAATACCTTAGAATATATTCTAGGCTTTTTGGAATTGTTTTGCATGAAAGGCAAAAAAAGACACACCACCTTCACCTAACCATACAACTACAATATTTCATTATTATGCATTTGTGTGGTGCTTTGAGAACAGATAAAACCCAACAGATGTTGTTTGATGTAATCAAAACAAATTTGCAGTCTTAAAAGCTCATAAACATACACTCCATTTTTATATTATTTGATGATACAATTGTTGGGAAAGTATGCTTTTCAAATAAGATTATCATCATAAGTAATTCACCTTAAAGGGGATCTTAATTAACTTGCTGTTTTGCTTTGGGCATCAATTGCTGTTAACCGTACTACACTGTTTTCATCCAAGGATCTGAAAGTGTTTTACAAACACTAATTATACTTCACAGACACCTCCAAGCAGATTGTGTCCCCATAGTTTCTCCCTTTGCCTGAGCTCTAGTGCCTAGGGCTCCTGTCTTTTAAACAGTAAAGACTGGAATGAAGGGAGGCCCATAAAGCAGTCTGTTCAAATCCCAGTCTTTTGCCAAACATGTTCACTTTGCTGTTTCCTGTTGGCGATTTAGCACTACCAGGAGATGTTATTGCACCAACTATTCTCCCATGTTAAATTTTGGAGGACAGCAAAGAATAAAAAAATAGTTTTAGAAGCACATTAACTCTTTTCAGTCCTATTTCCATCAACTTCTTATGCTTCAAAGCCATGTTTTCTTCTAATTACCGCTTCTTCTGGGACAATCTGAGATTCCATAGTAATTGGGATAATGTATCAATGTTGTGTAGCTAGCCAGATTTTGCTGTGTGGTGTTGTCATTAAGAAGAGTAGATTTTCAGAAGAACAGTAAGTTTTTATATCATGCTTTTCTCTACCATAACTAGTCTCAAAGCAGTTTATAATCATGTTCCCTTCCTCTACCCACAACAGGCACCTTCTGAGGTATGAGGGGTTGAGAGAGTTCTGAGGGAAATATGAGTGGCCCAAGGTCACCCAGCAGGTTTCATGTGGAGGAGTGGGGAATCAAACCCAATTCTACATTTTAGAGTCTGCCAGTCTTAGGCCCCGTTCACACGTAGCATTTGCCGCGCTAAAGATAGGGATGATAGGTGGATTTTTCAGGCGCGATCACACCGCAACATCTGGGAAGCGTAGTGCACCCATGGCTGCGGAGTAAAAAACTAGTACATACGATGTGCTAGTTTCCGGAAAACGCGGGGCAAGGGTGGGTGTCTGATCGCGTTTCCGCTGGAATCCCGTGGCATCCGGTGCCTGCCCATGTTCTGTCGCAAACCGGATGTTTGGGGGTTTTTTAAGTCTCCACAGGATGTGCACAAATGCCCACCGGCACAAGCACACATTGTGGTGAGGGGGAAAAAAATCCCATTTGCCACGGAAGTGGCGCCTAGCAATTGCCAGTGTGATCGCACCGCGCTGCTTCTCTGCCACGCTGCAGGATAGCCGTGTGATCGGCACTTAACGGCACACCCACGGGACCTCCATGGGACATGTGATCAGGCTGCCGTGTGTTACTTTGCTCCGGGGCAAACAGCCGTGCTTTCCCCCCCCCCCCATTTTCCGGCCCGTGTGACTGGGACCTTAATAACTACACCATACTGGCTCTTTGAAGTGAATGAAGATAATAGAATAATAGAATGTTTACAATTTCCACAGCAGCAGTTACAGCAACAGCAGAGACAGCAACAGCAGCAGTAGCAGCCTGTGATGAGCCTGCAGAATACAAACAGTGCCTCTGCCCACCAGCTGGATAGCATGAGGTACGTGTTCACATTCTCCTCTCCAAACTGCTCTGCTTCCTGGGTGCTCCCAGCTAATTCAGGTGACATCACAATGCTACATAGTGAACTCATAGTAAAGTTTCCTAAATACATGACTAATGTAAAATCACAAAAAAGATGCGTACAAGTGCTCATGGGAGGAGGGGAGATGAAATGTTTAATATTGGCAACAATATTCACAGTGGAGGTGACCTCTTTAGTTTCTCAATTTAGACAAGGATTCTTTTCACCTCTGTAATATACAGTAAGTGCAGAGAGTGCCTACCTAAAATATGAATTTCTAAAATGTTAAGGATAATATCGCACAAACTATTCTCCCATTTTGAATTTTTGAGGACAGAAAAGTCCAAAAGACTTAAGCTGGTTTAATGGTAATTCCCTTACTGCAGAATACCCGCCCAAAGCAGTTCACGGGAATAAAAATCTAATATTAATCATAATTAAAGGATAATAATAAATGTTCTTCTGAGAGAGGACGCTCAGCTGAGCTGATTTAGGAATGATGGAGAGGTGCTTGGCTGCTTGCAGCTCCCCCTCTAATGGCCCCCTCAAAATAATACATTTGTAATGTTGATATGACTTGTTCCATATGTTCTTGTATGTCTCAAAGTGACCATACAGTGTAAGATATATAATAAACAATGAAACTGAACAATGTAATAGAACTAGGAATACAAAATTAAAGGAAGGCTTCTTGACTAAAGCATATAACTG
Source organism: Gekko japonicus (assembly GCF_001447785.1). Taxonomy (NCBI): domain Eukaryota; kingdom Metazoa; phylum Chordata; class Lepidosauria; order Squamata; family Gekkonidae; genus Gekko; species Gekko japonicus. The sequence continues at coordinate 275,943 of NW_015168682.1, forward strand.
ATAACAGATATTCCCTGCATGGGAACAGCCTGGGTCAGAAATTCGTTGATCAAAGTTGCTTTTGACATTTCAGAGTTCCTCACACTTTTTTTTGCCATCAAACCAAGAATGAGGATTTTCAGTTAAATAGTCAAACTATTGAAATTTCCTTTACAAAAGCAATTCCTTGATGATACAATCACAAAACCTAGGAAGGACCATTTGGTCATCACTCAGGTACCATAAGCATATCCCTATCTTAGCATCCATTCCAGGTGCATTGCCCACATATATTCTAGTGCTTCATTTGATATGGGTTGGCTTCTATCACAGCCTGAATCTTTAGTTTACTCTAAGAGGGTTTCAGATCCATGGCTGCAGCAATCAGTCCACAGCACCAAATGTTCCAAAACTATGGTCCAATACCAGAGAAGGTCCCAATTCTACAACAATTTGGGGCAATAGCAATTCTTTCCCATAGGGACCAAGGTAAATTCAGGCGCAATAAGAATGGCTTCCATCCCAAACCATCTTCTAGTCACCACAATCATGAACGGTGGACTCTTCCTCATCTAGACAGGTGGAGTATTTCTTCCCTGCCCATTTTGCTTTCCATCCCAAATCTTACCTTTCTTGTCCTCTTCCTCATTTACTCTCTCTTTGCTCTTTCACTTCCAGCTACTGACTGGCTTGTTCTATTACTGCTGGCCCTTCCACACTGCATCCTTGTTGGGACTTCCCTGACCCTGTCCTAAGCTCTCCTCTCATTTATCCCCCCACACCTTCTGGTTGCAATTTGGGTGACTTCTCAACTATCTCTTCTTTCAGGATTGGTTTGCTCTAGACTAGCCAAGCAGAAACATTAGGTTTGTGCAAACTGACTGGTTTTGTTTGGTTTCCATGATACAACTGATTACTGTTGCAGGTTTTCATACTGACTCCATATTTATTTATTTAGCTCATTTATAGCCCACCTTTCTAACTGAGACTTAGAGAAAAGAAACACAGCAAAAATATGATCATATGACATGTCATCAATGAACAACGCAAAAAAGGACTAGAAATACAAAAAATCAAGGACAACGCAAGCATCAATGAGAACAGCAAACTGCCTAAGGCAAACATAATATATGAATACTGCAGAATGTAAGATAACAAGGTATAATACAATGCAGTAAAAGCCAGATGATACCTACAATGATATCAATAATAATCACTGTAGTGGACTACAGATCTTTCCCCATATCAAGGTGTCATAGAATCATAGAATGTTGAGTTGGAAGGGACCTTGCAGGTCATCTAGTCCAACCCCCTTCACTCTGCAGGAGCATAGCCAAAAGATAGCCCTACAACATACCCGAAAGATGGTCATCCAGCCTCCGCTTGAAACGTCCAGCGAAGGAGCATCCACCACCTCTCGAGGCAGTCTGTTCCACTGCTCAACCACTCTTACAATTAGGAAGTTTCTCCTGATATTTAGCCAGTAACGACTCCCTTGTAATTTCCACCCATTAGATCTAGTCTTGCAATCCAGAGCAAGAGAGTATAGATCTGCTTCATCTTCTACATGACAGCCCTTCAAGTACTTGAAGACTGCAATCATGTCCCCTCAAAGCCTTCTCTTTCCCAGGCTAAACATACCCAACTCTTTCAGTCTTTCCTCATAAGACTTGGATTCCAACCCTCTCACCATCCTGGTTGCCCTCTTCTGGACACGCTTGAGCTTGTCAACATCCTTCCTAAACTGTGGTGCCCAAAACTGGACACAGTACTCCAGGTGAGGCCTGACCATAGCAGAATAGAGCGGAACTACCACCTCCTGTGATCTGGACACAATGCTTCTGGTCTGTTCAATTTTAATACAGTTCTGATGACATTATAAGAATGCCCTCCTGAACCTTTCTGTTTTGCTCATTTTGAGAAATGGTAGTACTGTGAAACCCCTCCTGACTTCCTCAGGGAGGCTGTTCCATAAGGAGAATGTGCATGAATGGGCAGTTGCTCATATTACCTCTTTGTTAGGTCAATAAAGTTGCTTGTTAGTTAAATGCTTTCTCTCCTTAATCTCTCTTTAAAAACAAACAAACCAGATTTGCTGTGCCAAAACTTGAAGTTGTGTGTACCTCAGACTGTACAATTGCAGTTTTATCCCAGTCTTCTGTTTTAATTATACATCTGTATGAGATGCTCTGCCATGACATACCTAGCATAAGGACTGATTCAGGTAACAGTAGGCTTGTAATTTGCCTCAAGATTGTTGTAGGTGTAAGTGTGTGTTTGTCTTCTTCTGAATTCTAGATGTTTGTTGTGTTCACCCTCAACAGTTTGCATGAACAATTCTAAAATGGTGCACATTTAGATGAATCGGAACATGCAGTTCTGAATGTTTAATTGTTGTTGCTGTTCATTTAGAATTGTCAGCTCTCCTTCCAGGTCATATGCCACCCCTGGTGTGCAGATCCCAAATTCCTTCCTTCAGTATCCCGTTCACTCTAAAATAATCATGTTCTCGTACCTTTTAGAAAGGAGAGGATGTGGTTTTGTCTGTTTCAGTTAATGATGCTGCACTGGCAAAATACTATGTTCAGAACTTTTTTGTACATGGGATTAATGAGACAGGATGTCACAGGATTAGGACCACTGAAGCAATTGTCTTAGATAATGTCTAAGCAACTGTCTGAAGAACCTGGATTGATTTCTGAAAACCATGGAAGAAGGAAAACTCATGCCGCGGCATTCAATGATGCAAATAGATCGACTTCACCATAAGGCTGCTAATTAGCACAACCAAATTTAAACAGATGTGTCATTTATATTGTTGGGTTCACAGTCAAGCACCATAGGTGATTCAGCTCGTGGAGCCATAGCTGCATCCATAACTCAGTGGGCTTCTCACACAATGATGAGTCTGACATGCAGGAGGTCCTCAACTGTCTTTTTTAAAAAATGGAAACACAAGCTGAAGTGAGGTGACAAATCCATCTATTATTAAACACACAGCATAACATTTCTCAGTTCATTAGTCGATACATTTTAACAAACATGTTTCTAACAATACATAGCTAGATATTATGAAGCTCATTACCTACTGTGTATGAGATATTTGAACTTGTTGGAATCTGGTTAACTACTTGCTAGAAGTCATCTCCTCTGTCAGGACCTCTAATAGACTGTCACCTTTAGAGTTGGAAGCAACTTGGTCTTTACAGTCTTTTATAGCCCACTATTGCCATTGTATTTAGCAATTTGATGAGTCTGTGGTGGTAATTTTCCCAGCCCTTTCCTAATTCTGTCTCCTCCACCAAGCCCTACTAAGTATTCCACACTATCTTTACAATGCCAGGCACTTCAAAAACAGAAGTAGCAAATCAAAGGAAGAAGACAGACAATGGAACCAATACTTGGAGGTACTTGAGCAAGGCACCCTTGCTTGAATGTCTTAGATTGGAAGAGGTTGGACAAACTAGGCAAAACCTCTCATGCTGCCATTTTGCTTCTTGGGTTGTTCCATGCAAAGGGAGAATAGCAGCAGTATTCTATGGTGGGATCCTTTCTAGGGCCCCAGTAAATGCCTCATCACGACCTGCTAGATCCAGAGTAAATGCCTCATCAGCACCCCCTGGAGGGCCATAAGGAAGGGGCTCCTAGTGTGTTCTTTGTGAATGCAGTATCTAAGCTAGAGTGGCATAAATGTAGTCATATCCAGACACTCCAAAAGCCCAAGAACAAATACCATCTCAACAGCTTTCTCCAGAATTAGGAAGAGTATACATTCTATGCAGAGCTGCCCTTGAAGACTGTCCAGAACAGTTGGGTGTACAGCTGCACCCAAAATGTTGACTGGAGTGGGTGATAGATACCATAACATTCAAGTCTGGTTACATATACCATAGCTCCCAATTTGCTTCTGGGCCCAATTCAAGGTGCTGATATTAACCTATAAAGCCTACAAAGCCTGGGGCTGGCATAGCTTATATGTGCCACCTGGGGGGCTGTCTGGGGGTTTGAGCTGGGTTGCCATCAGTACACTGATGACACCCGGCTATATCTGTTGATGGACAGCCAGCTGGACTCCACCCCAGATACTTTGGACAGGGCATTAGGGGATGGCTGCAGCAGAGCCAGCTGAAATTAAATCCAACAAAGATGGAGGTCCTATACCTGAGCTGGCGGTGTGTGGGATTGAGAATCTGGCTCCCAGCATTTGGTGGGGCATCATTGGCACCAGTGCCAAGGGTGAGGAGTCTTAGGGTGATCCTGGACGCCTTGCTTTTTATGGAGGCCAAGTCAGCACAGTTGCCAGATCAGCCTTTTATTATCTTCAGCTGATCAGGAAGCTGGTTCCCAGGGCCGGTGCTGCCATTAGGCCAAGTTAGGCGACTGCCTGGAGTGCAGCTATCACAGGGGTGTCAAACTGATTCCAGGATGGGGGCGCCCTCCCCCGTCATGCCAGCACTGGCTGCGGGAGGGGCCTCCCACCCATGCCGCTTGCCTAGGCTCTGCGGAACACACCCCTTTGCAGCCCACTGGTTGCACCGCCCCCCCCCCGCACTTCAGAACCTTGGGCTTCCCCTCACCCCCTCCGGCACGTGCCGGAGCCAGGCAGCGGAGAGATCGACCGACCGAGATGAGTGGAGGCATCTGCTTAGCAACCCCGAGGCATGCTTGCGGTCTGGCCATGCTGTGCAAAGCAGCTCTTTGCTGTGTGTGGGGCGGAGGGGACAGCCCCACCGGAGGAGAAGTAGGGTATCCCCCCCACCCAGAGCTCAGCTTGTCCATGTAGGCCCGCTGCTCTGGGGCTCTCGGCTTGGCCAGCTCCTCCCTGCTGCTGCTGGCAGGTTGGGGGGGGGCGCCACCCTCGTGCAGACCCTTCCTCTCCCCACAACGGACACCCTGTGAGACTGAGAGGCCTCTGAGACAACTGCTCTGACAGAGCTGTGACTGTTCCAAGGCCACCCAGCTGGATGCGTAGCAAGTATATCAAAATGGTAACCAGAAGGCTTTTCCATAACAGCATCTCGAAACCATGACTGTAGCAAGTTTCTGCCACCTAGAGATGGCATAATCGGGGGAGGGGGCAATGACTTTTAAAAATCTTTTTGCCATAGCAATTTGGGGTCCAAATAAGCAAGATGGGTTATTATACTTCTTGTTTTTCTTCTTTGAGACTTTGTTTGAAAATCTGCCTTTGCTACAGATTTGGATTTGGTGGCTGACCTGTGCTATCTTTAGCTCCATGACCATGCTGTGTTGCAAAGTATCAAAGGAAGTGACTTGCTACATGCCTCCAAGTTTCAAATTTTGTGTTTTTCATGCTTCCTAAAATGCATTTATGTTTGAAAATTGCACACGGGGCGCACGGGGGGGGGGGGCAGAAGGTAGCCTCGCCTAGAGTGCAAAAAAACCCCCCCAGCCCTGCTGGTTCCCTATCTCACCTCTCAGACTTAGCTACAGACTAGTGATCCATGCTAAGGTCACTTCCAGACTGTATTACTGTAACTCATTCTACAAGGGGCTACCCTTGAACCTGATCCAGAAAGTACAGCTAGTGCAGAATGCGGTGGTGTGTCTGCTGACAGTGATGTCTGTACAGACATGCATCTAGCTGGTGCTTCACCGACTACAGTGGTTGCCAATTTAATACCAAATCCAGTTCAAGGTTATGGTACTGACCTTCAAAGCCCTACGTGGCCTGGGACCAGCATAGTTATGGGACTACCTCTCCTCATATGTGCCCCAGAGAGCCTTGCACTCCACAGATCAACACCTCCTGGTAATCCCCAGACCATGAGATGTCTGCTTAGCCTCAACCAGGGCCAGCTCTTTCTTGGCCCTGGCCCCAACCTGGTAGATCATGCTCCCACCTGAGATCAGAGCCCCACAGGACCTATTACAGTTCTGCAGGGCCTGTAAGACAGAGCTGTTCCACCAGGGCTTTGGTTGAGGTGGTGGGCATTAAGCCATCTCAGCCTCCCCTGTCTTTGGTACCCATCCAGTGCCTTTCAGATATTGTTATTACCTATGGGGTGCTGTTGTATATCAGACTACCTACCACCATCTGCTTAAAAACTGCTATAAATTGGGCTACCTATTACTGTCTGTTTAAAATGCTACAGGAGACATTGGACTCTTAGTGTTTTTGTGTCGCCGTGCTTTGATTGTTTAATTGTTTTTATATTATCGGTTTTTATTGTTATTTTATATGTTGTGAGCAGCCCTGGGCCCGGTTGTGGGGTAGGGTGAGATATAAATTTAATAAATAAATAAATAATAATACCTTAAATGGTGAAAGATTGATGTGATCTGAAGAGAAACCAGAGTTTGTATGTATGTCTGTATGTCTGTAGTACATAATGGAAAAATAATAATAAAAGTGTACCCTCGGGTGCGGTGGCTCAAGTGGTTAAGACGCTGAACTGCAGGCTGTGGAAGGTCGGTAGTTCAGCAGTTCGAGACCCAAGTTGCCACATGACGGAGTGAGCTCCCGTCTCTAGTTCCAGCTCCTGCCAACCTAGCAGTTCGAAAGCAAGAAATTGCAAGTAGATAAATAGGTACCACTTTGGTGGGAAGGTAACAGCGTTCCGTGCGCCTTGGTGTTTAGTCATGCCGGCCACATGACCATGGAAACGTCTTTGGACAGCGCTGGCTCTTCGGCTTGGAAACAGAGATGAGCACCGCAACCCTAGAGTCAGATTCGACTGACTTTCGAGCAAGGGAACCTTTACCTTTACCTTTTTACCCTCGGGTACTTAAAAAAAAAAATACCTTAAATGCTTCCTTCCCTTATATGAACCTACACCTCTACTATGGCCATTTTCAGAAGCCTTGGTTTGGGTGCCCTCTCCATCTTAAGCTAGGCTTGTGGCAACCTGAGGAGTGGCCTCCTCAGTAGTTGCAAAAAAACCTTTGGAACTCCTTCCCTAGCACTTTTCAGGGCTCGCAGAACCTCATAACTGGAGAAGGGGAAGGGATTTATAGCACCGGGTTCCTCCTTTTCCTTCCCTGAGGAGGTTTGTCTGTTTCCCTTGGCCATTGCTTTCCACCACCAGGTCAAGACTTTTCTGTTCTGTTGTACTTGTATGTTTATATGTTTTGTGTGTTTCTGTTTTACTATTATTGTTAAGTGTATAAATGTTTTAAACAGGGCTATTTTGGGGCAGGAACGCACAGGAACGGGGTTCCGGCTGGCTCCTGAGTTGGCCACACCCAGCAGGAACTCATTAGCATAATATCTGCATGTGTGGCTACAAAGGGAAGGCCTGGAGAGCGCCCCCCCCCCCAGCAACTCTGAGGCAGGCGGGCCAGGGGAAGCCCTGGAAGGATCGGAGAGGCATTTAAATGCTTTTCCATACCTTCCCCGGCCTGTCCAAGGGCCGGCTTGCCCGGGCAAGCCAGCCCTTGGACAGGCTGGGGAAGGCACGAGGAGGTATTTAATATGCAAATGAGCTGCACTGTCAAGGGTGTGGACTAATATGCTAATGAGTTTCTGCTGTTGGGTGTGGCCTGTTATGCTAATGAGTTCCTGTTGGGCTTTTTCTACCCCAAAAGCCCTGGTTTTAAATAAATAAACAAACAAGAAATTTAAAGAAAACAAACAAGTTAATAAAAATGAATAGGTAAGTAGCCTGGAGCGAGAGAGGCCAGTCACCTCTTCCCTGGTCAGCTTCTAAACCTCTTATGAATCCAGGCTGCACATATCCAGATAGCGCCTCTGAATCCTCCTAAAGTTAGCAGTCTCCTGAGTCTCCAGTGGAATCACGGGTGACACTTAAAGCTTTCTCTCCTTCCCATTGCCCTGGTCAAACTAAGCTGCTGACAGCTGTTGACAGAAGCTGCCTTCTGGCCTAAAGGACTAAAACTGTGATGCTGCTGTTGCAGAAATCCTCCTTGGTGCTACTGTTAAGGCAGTCTTGTCTGTCCCCCTCGTAATGGGTTTCTGAGTGACCATCCCATAGCCTCAGGGCAAATCTGTGCACGGCTCCAGTAATGGGGGTGGATCCACTCCCAAGCAACTAGCCCGACCGTGTCCAAAGATTAGCTGAATGCCCAATACCCCAGTACATTCTGTGCATAGGCATGAGAGATGAAAAAAAAGAACAATGAGCTACTAGTATCTCAAACTATGACAAATATGAATATTTTTGACTGCAAAGTAGTTGGGAAACTTATCACAATAGGCAAAAATGGCTCTGCCTCCGGGTGAAGACTGATACATTCATAGTGATAATCATCCAGAGAATAAGGTCCAGGGGTGCATTCTCAAATACTGAATGATATACTTCCAATCCACTTTCAATCCACTTTACAACTGGATTGTGCTATGCGAAATGGCAAAATCCACTCATAAACTATCACTGAAGTGCATTAAAAATTGATTAAAAGTGCATCATTCAGCATGTGTGGAAGTACCCAGACTGAATTCCTTGCTGACAAAATTTGAGATTACTGCCTTTAAGTATGCTGTGAACATCAACATCAACATGAACATGATCACCAGGCAAATATATCTTATTCAACCATCCTCATTTGCATGCAAGGCAAACTGTTGGTTGGATTGTCTTAATGTTGCTTGGTGAATGCTATCATGAGCACAGTACTGTGTCAAGTAGCTAGCATGGAAACCATTTGGTCATTGCACCTTGCGGCTGCTTTTGTCCAGTTCAGGAACTAAATTATCTCATTACCTCTTTAGCCCAAAGGCAGCATCCTCTAGAGTCATGGTCTTTCTGTTTTTTAAATTGACTGACTTCCATATAGCATGGAATCACAAATACTTTTATTATATACCCCTTTAAAATTGAAGGTGACTGCAGCTGGAGCCAGATGGAGAGGAGGCAGAGGCGGTGGCACAAAGGTCTAAATGTGCATGGAAACAGTGATGATCATGCAAACAAATATATCAAATTAATTTGGACATATACAAATGAGCAGCTTGCAATGTATCAGTTCCCTGTTCACTACTGGTGAGTACCACGTGAGCTGAACTGCCAAGTGTTTGAGAATAACTACTTTCCCTTAAACAAACTATGTGTTTTAAGATGTCATGCTTCTGTGACTTTCATCTGTGCCCTTGTGCTGTAATGTCAACATGTCTTCAGAAACTAAGCAAATGGAGAAGTGATTGCTGTTGCTTTTTTCCAATTGCTCCCAAAACTCACTCAACAGGATTATCAAGAAGTGGGTCAGTATGATCTCATGACATTCTAAGCCTGTTTCACAGTCCCTGATTATGTCAAATGGTAACTTTCAAGAAGCTGCAATGATAGTTTGTCTTCTACTTAGGGATCCTTAACCAAGATGCAAGTCTTCCACAAAAGACCAGTTTCTCCACAAATATTGTGTGCCCCTTTTCAAGGCACTAAAATAAATGACCATACATGGCCTAATTCTGTTCAGGGCATCTGAGGTTCCACGTTATCTTTATGTTTAAGGATATGATTTAGGATTGTTTAGTTATAGTCCCTGAGATAATAATTTTCCCTCATTGGATCCTCAGACAAACATCAATTTTCCTGCTTCCTTACTGTCTCACATGGCTTTTACCTGCCATGATTTTTTTTGGGGAGGGGGGAGGGGGAGAAAGAAACTAAAGAATGTATGGTGGCACAATAAATCTCATACCAGTGAAAGTCTGAAAAATATGAAGTTCCACTGATATGCAGTGTGGTATAATAGTCAGAGCATTGGACTAGGGAGACTTGAGTTGACTTCCCTGTTCATTCACTGGATGACTTTAGGGCAATCACTCTCCCACTTAACCTATTGCACAGTGCTGTTTAGAGAATAAAATGGAACAGAAATAATTTAATATGCTGCTTACAGCGCCTTAGAAGAAGGACTTGAGAGATTGGGGAGGGGGGATATCTGTGTATCTAACTGGCAAATTTTTGGTAAGAGATACAAAATAATCATAGTTCTGACCATCCCAGTTTTAGTAGCTCTCTGCCCAGCACCATGGCACTAATATAAAACATCCTATCAAAATATTTGTGAAATTCCCCTATAGTACTGTGTTAAACCATTGATCCATCTAGGCTAGGATATTCTGTGATGCCTCCTAGTGCCTCTCCATTGTCCCAGACTTTCCTGTCCCTGATCCCTGAGATCCTGGTAATTACAGGCACCCAAAATCAAACCAGGGACCTTCTGCCTACAAAGCATGGGTACTACAATTTTGCTATAAGGACTTTGTTGTGTGCCTCCCCCCATTTTGTGTTTCCGGGGCCTTTGATCTCCCCTTACTAGAGATCCCTGGCAATTGGACGGCCTGGCATGTTTCTTGAAAACAAAATTGTGTGTCCAGGTTTGTAGGTATTTAAAGAGTTGTATTAATTTTCAGTCACTTTTTTCATAGATATTTTAACCACCAAAGAGGAAGGGAAAATATGCTTCTGGTTATTTTATTTCATTTGCAGTGGATTTACAGGGGCTTTAACTGTTCAGAATTCCTTGATAGATTAAGTAATAATAAGGCAAGCATGAGAGTAATATATTTTATTTCAGAGTGCAGGAACATAAAAATCTTTGAGGGGAAAACACACGAGATAGAATCTTTTGTGGCGGTTCATTTAGTGGTGGCTATAAATACTTCTCTAATGGTGCAAAATGTTTCAAGGCGGTAAAAATGTACCAGCTAGATATTCCATAGGCAGGATTTCCCTTATTAAATAAGACAAACAGGTAGAATAAGAGCTTTCTTCTATTCACCAATAAATCAAAAGGGGTTTTTTTACCAAAAGAGGAGGATATGAATTAAATTTCTGCTATCATGGTACTACATCTGCTCATGTTTTCAGAGGGCATCTTAAAAGGAAATGGTAGTACAGTATTATGTAGTTGTGCTGGTGTATCATGTGACTTGGCATACTCTTATTGAGTCTTTGACCGATTTCACGCAAGAGCTGCGCCGTGGTCGTGCCTCCCTTTGCCCCGCTTCTATTGGTCAATTTCCCACTCGAAGACGCGTGGTTAGGGATGCCAGTCCCCAGATGGGGGTGGGGGATCCCCCAATTTCAGGGGCTCCTGCCCACCACTGGCCAGCTGGCCATTGGGGAAGCCCTGCCTCCAAGCCCTGCACTCAACAGCAGCCACCTGCAGCCACCACTCTCCCTCCCCCTCCTGTCAGATTTAAAGGGTCCTCCAGCTGATCCGTGGGAGCACATGGCCTGCCAGTCAGCTGGAGGGCCCTTTAAATCTGGCAGGAGGGGGAGGGAGAGGGGCAGCCACCAGCCACATGCCTGCACTCAGTGAATTTGCTGCTTGGATTTCAGGTGTGCTTTTGGAGAACGGGGGCTGTGTGTGCCAAATCACTGCTTTGGATTCAGGTATGCGCGGTCCCCACTCTCCAGGAACATTTAAAGGCACCCTTTATATGATTTTGGAGATAGGGGGTGGGTCCCTGAATTTCAAGCAGTAAATTTGCCACTTGGGATTCAGGCATGTCCCCAATGTGATGATGTCCGGTTTCCAGAAATGGTTTCCAGTCCTTTTGTTTTTAGATAAGGAACTGAAATAGAAATCAGCAGTGAGAGATATCAGACGAAATATTCCAGTGTTAGTAAGTAGTCACCAATTTGTATCATTTATTCTGAATGCAAAATTTACATTTTCTGGCTTACAGTACAGGTGTATGTTATGTGTGTGTGCTGGAGCTACAAATGTCCATTTTGCAAGATATGGAGCATAAGAGCTGGTTGCCCAGAATAAGAAGAAAATCTAGAGTTAGATTTTATCAGAGGAAGAGGACACGAACCATCTCTAATTTTTACTCCTGGAATTCACATAATGCAGGACAGCATAAGAATGAATTTACCATTCCATAATGTCACAGAATATGAAAGCAAGCAAACACCACTATAAATAAGTGAGAAATAAATTTAGATTTACCACACAAAATACTTGTTAAAAAAGAAACTTTGTATCAATCCATGTGGGATTTTGGTGCCTCAGGAGGTCATAAAGAAAAATATTATAACTGCTTCTCAGAAGCTCTTGGTAATGTTAGGATCATTAATAACGTTTGCAGCTATGCAAGCTAAGATAATGACTCAGACTTCAAGCTTCAGTGCATAAGGCCTAGAGAGAATGTGAAAGAATTTTCTTTCCCATGTGCAGCATTTCCTAACAGCCGAGGCCTATTATGGGCTGTTTGTCTTCCTTTGAAGCATCACGTATTGCTAGTCCCTGAGGCCAGATAAACTAATGGTCTGATCAAGTATGGCAACTTCTTCAACCTCTTCAAATGATTAGCCACTTTTATTTAACTACCTCTGCAAAAAAGGGACAGATATCATGCATCTCAAGGAATGGTTTCTTCTGTGATAAACAGCTATACCTGCCATGCATATGATACTGCACAAAGGGCTTTTCCCAATCCATCATGTCATCACAGTGTCAAATATGCTGGGAGGGGGGAAGGAAAAGAAAACACAGAAAAGATATTTAGGTTTTTTTTTAAAAAAAACCCTGAAGTTGTTTGAAAACTTACTTTGAAAAGTCCTCCTGTTAAACAGCTGGGTTTAGCTGTATCTTATTTGTATCTTATGCTAATCTGTTTTTGCCAGGGTTAAACCTTTTTTTGCTAACTGTAGTGCTTGCAAGCTGGCAGAATCAAAATACTTTATTGCCGCCCACAATGACTCTGAGCCAATGAACTTTCCACCCAAAATTACTATAGCTCATGGCTAAGGAAAAACATGTCTAACAATGCCATCCTAAGCAGGGCTTCTGAGAATCCTACTGAAGTCTAGTCGGTGGCACTTACTCCCAGGTTCCTAGGATGGCCCTGTAGGTCTCCCCAGTTTAAGACCAACTTGCTATCCATTACGCCTCTCCTTCACTACAAGTGTACATTTTACTGTCCTACTGATCAAACCAGTTCCGTGGTTTTTCATATAACCTGAGCTAGGGCAAATATTTGGAATTATATTTGTCAGGAATGCTGTATTCTGGTTTTCTCTGTGGAATGGGGGTTTGACTTAATGGCAGCTCCCTTGCAACTCTGCTTTTATAATTCCTTTCAGAATGGAGATGGTGAATTCAGTAACTGTGTGTGTTACTGTTGCAGGGATCTATTGGTTAGCACCTTTTAGCCACTCCATCCCCTTCTCCCTAAAGCAATTTGTTTTTAAGGATTTTTAAAGAAGCAGTTTTTTAAAAAATGACAGTGCCAAGACCTTTTCCGCACACTCAGGTTACTCCTGATTTTTTGGCAATAGATCCATAAGCACTGGAATTGGTTTGGGCATGGTTCTTCTGCACATCTGCCCTCCCTTTGCATTTTCAGAGTTGTGGGGTCAGTTTATGTTCTTCTGCATCTACCTTAAATAATGAGGATTTTAAAGAGAGGGTGCTGTTATCATTGGTGTCATCATCACTGGTGTCACAGCACGCTCACTTATTTTTTTAAAAAAGGGAGCCCTAAAATATCTTATTTATTTATTTTAATACTTTATTAATCCATTAGACAATTACAAAGAAACACAAAATGAATTTAAAACTCATTACATAACATTTGTCAAATGCAACTGAATACATTCAACAACTGTTGCCCATTTGGACTGTAGAGTTACAAAGTTTTCGTTTCTTAGAAGGGAGGCAAGTTTTAACATGAGGTAAATTTCTTTTATTTCATCTAATCATTCATGCATGTCCGATGTCACCTTAGATGCCCAGTGGCATGCAAAGGTTAAATGTGCAGCTGTAATCGAATTCAACACAATCACACATAGTCTCTTTGGCATCACTGGAAATTAATGTAATAATATACATTCTGGAATATTTTCCAGTGTTCTTCCCAATCTCCCACTTATTAAAACAGAAATCTTCTCCCAGTACTGTCCCTAGAACATACTAATCACATGTGAATGAAATCTGCTGAATCAGTATTACAGAACCAACCCATTCCTGAACTAGAGTTGTAAATTTTGGCAATTAACCTAGGAGCTTAATACAGCTAGTGTATACTTTTCCATAGATTCTCCCTAAACTTCAGACATATTGTAAATTTTGATCCTAATGAAAACACATATTCTCAAACCACTTCTGTAACACATATTCTCAAACCACTTCTGTAACTTCACATCCTAATGCTGATCTCCATTTGCCTTTATATTTTGGAACTACTAACTGCTCGTCTTTGATCAGAATGTAGAATTTGGAAAATGTGTTTTTGACACGAAGGAATAATTTTTTCAGACTCATTCATTTTCCCATTGTATTGACCCCTATGAATTAAGTTTGTTTTTTTTTAAAAAAACCTCTTCATCTGCAGAAATTCGGGCCATTATATCTGACCGTTACTTTTCCTAATAATCTCATCAAAAGAGATTAGAGAGCCAGAGGCTATTAAAGAATTATAGTTGTCTAATTTAGATAGTTCCCATTTGCTCAAAGATGATAATCCAAACTTTTGAAGTTCGTCCAAGTCTCTCGCTCCAGAGGCAAGAGATGAAGCCCTTGGCGATTTTTTTCCTTATGCTTATCCCAAATTTTCAATAAATTTTTTATTCTTAGACTCCCTTTCTTATAAACTGTAGACCTAGTTTTAAGGAGGCCCATATAAAGGTTTTAAGTGACATTTTTAAATGCAATTTCTTCCATTACTGTCTCAGACCAAAAAATCTTATGCGTCAGCCCTGTTAGAATCATAGAATCATACAGTTGGAAGGGATCTCCAAGATAATCTAGTTAAACCCCCTGAACAATGCAGGAAATTCACAAATACCTCCCCCCACACCCCACGTGGCCCCTGTTCCATGCCCAGAAGATGACAAAAAACCTCCAGGATCCGCAGCCAAACTTTTTCTTCAATTTGTTCCATTACTGTCTCAGACAAAAAATTCTCATGCACCAGCCCTGTTGACAACCAGGTTAATTTCACTGCATCGTGGTATGCTTTTATATTTGGAATGTTTAAACCACCCAAAGAGCAGCTGGATTAATATATTAATATAGTGTTGTAATGATAGTTTAAGCAGGTTCTCTGAATTCCCAGCTTTCATCTTTTTTAAAAGGGGCAGAGCAATCCTGTGCCATGCCTGTGCTGTGGTGGCCAGCCCCCGTGTGACTATGGCTGTGCTAGTCTATTCCCATAAGGGTATAAATTACACAGTGGCCAGCAGACAAAGTTGGTTTCTGTTCATAACCAGACTAGTGTCTATACCAACCATGCTGTGGCAGTCAGTGGAGGCATTTCATGTAGGCAGTGGCACTATGATGGCCAGGGCTGCCAAAACCAATCAGGGGCCATGTGGCAAAGGGGTAGAGTCCAGCATTCATCTCAGGCAAAAGGTGAAGAGGGGCAGTCCGTATGAGTTCCTCTTGTTTTCAGGAGCAACCCCCCCCCCTCCTTAAAGGTACCAACTCCTGTCAGCAGATCCAGGCACCTGATAGTGGGGAAGGGGTTCGAGCTGTCCATTGCTGAGGGCACTCCTACACCACCTCTGCCAGTGGTGGAATAGGAGAGGGAACCACTGGGGTGGGCTCAGATGTGGGGGCATGCAGCACCACCCTCATATTCCCCAATTCCTTCCTCAGTGGAGGAGAGATGATTTTGGACAGGAATGGCTGTCATTGCACTCTGGGTTCTGTCATTCCTGTTTCAGAGCAATCAGTGCCCAGAGACCATCATTCCAAATTCCATTCTGCATTCACCATTCCTTCCATGTGTAGTGATGTAGTTATGACATTTTGCAGTGGAAACCACATGTGTCGCTTGTCGTTCTTGCATGCCAGTATGTCCAATGGGCATACACCCCCAACTCCCCCAAATGTATGGAGTCCGCATACTACCCTGGTTTTCCCCCCCCACGCCATTGACTCCAGGACACCCCCCCATGTCCCCCTGTCCCCTCAGTGTTACCATCACAGATGTCTTCCCCCTGGGTGGCAGACAACCCCCCCCCCTTCTGGAGCAGACACACAGTTATGAACTTTGTTTAGTCACTCAGTTTATTTCCAGCCTTTCTCCCCCAAGTGGCTTACATCATTCCACTTTCCTCTGTTTCTCGTTCACAACCCCATGAGGTTGGTTAGGCTGAGGGTGTGCATTTGGCCCAAGGCCACCCACTTAGTTTCCATGGTACAAGTGGGGAACAGAATCTAGGTCTCCCAGATCTAGTCTCATGCTCTAACCACCGCACCGAGCTGGCTCATTCACCCAGACCACCATCTGGCCTCTTCCCCCTTCACATAGAAGCCTGTGAAGTGAGAGAGGGAACCTCTCCATGCTGCTGGGCCCTTGCTATGTTTGGCAGATGACTGTGACCAGTGGGAACTGCACAGCCATCCACAGCCACCCAAACTCAAAACCAAACTGGCAGAGACACAGTTGTGGCACAACACAGACTTTATTGAACTGCAAACCATAGAGAGGTTTGAAGACTCCAGATGCTTCCTCCCTGGGGCCATGGGGAAGAGAACTGAGGATCCCTGGCATGGCATGCATCTAAAGCCAGTTGGCTCCCTGAGCTCTTTCAGCCCTACTTAGGATTGTGCTGTAAATCTCTAGACCTTACTGTTGTAGAGATATGCCTTTTCCCTTGTATCTCCACAAGGAAAGGGGGTAGAGACTGACTTTTTAAGAAAAGGAAAGCTGAAAATTCAGAGAACAAACAAACAAGCAAACAAACAAATGGAGGCAAAAACTGAAGTCACAAAAATACATGCAGTAATCAGGAGATAAACCAAAACAGTATGGGATCAGTACTGATGGGGAAAAAATGCATAAGAGCCCCAAGATAAAGGAACTTAAATGCAGATGAAAATTTTATGGGTTTGATATCTTCTATTAGAGTGGTCTTAAAGTCATAAGCATTTCATATATATTTCTGAATGCTTTCTCACAAAAGCCCTCCCCTTTGGACTGCTTTTTAGAGGACCTCTTTCTGTACAAGAGAAACAACTCTATCTGCTACAGTTAATACTTATCCCGTTACCCACAGTGCCAGCTGGTAATTCCCAGCAGTCAAGAATCAATGTGCTGCATCTATTCGATAGTATCACGCCAGCTGCTCCAGAGGGTGGAAGGCATGATATATTATCCCAGAAATGATGTGTGAAGGGAGGAAAAAGTATGAACACTCACAGGAAGAAAAAAAATGGAGAGGCTACAAAATCATTATAACTACAGTTACACTTCCCTATGAAAAGCAAAACAATTACTAAGCTTCCTACCATCAGATAATGCAAAGTGTTAATAGATTGTGTTGGAGCTACATATAATCAACAAGCAATGAAAAAATATCCTTTTTTTTTAGATGGCAGCCCTAAGCATGCTAAACAGCATGTGAATCCCATTATGCTCAGTGGGATGCTCTTCTGAGTAAACATGCTTCAGATCAGGTTATATTTTTATGACACTTGCAGCTCAGGAACACCTTTAGTAATGGCAACTCCCACAAAAGATTTAGCATTTCAATAGGGGGTGCGTCAATGCCCATTTTCATAATGTATGTGTAATGGGTCAAGGGTTAATTCCTAACAAAATCTGAGAACCTTTGAGTGACAGGCTGTTTGAATGGAACTCTGCTGAGAGAATCAGTTAAGAACTGACATTTGGGAACTGACAGTTGAAGAAAAGACAGTTAAGCACTGACTGTGGACTGGGGAGGAGACTAAGAGAGTGTGTGGATCAAGAAGGATCCTCATTCAAGCAAAAAAAGAGGGAGGAATCGCTTCTAGTAAAAAGGAGTGATCCCTGCCCAGTTAAGAAGGGAAATAGCTTCTAGTGATGAGGAATTATCCCTACTCTGTATATAAAGAAAGATTTTGGGAACTTGGTTGTATGTTCCTGCTTTCTAACCTTTATGTGTCGGTGAACCTCAGAAACCTATGCTTGTGTATTTAAGCAGAAATGGAGAAGAAAGCTTCTCTCCTCACAGTTTTAAAGATCTTTTTTTCCCCAAAATTTATTTAAAGTTTTCATACATACATTATAATTTCGAGTTACATTTAACATTCTTGTGAGTCATTCAGATTCTCATTATCTAGCCATAGATAGAATCTTTTCCATCTTTTTTCAAAAGTCTCTTTACTGTTGCCTTTTAGTATCAAACTTAATTTATCCATTTCAACCACTGATAACATTTTATCAACGACTTCTTTTCTAGAGGGTATATCTTCTTGTTTCCATTTACTGGCTAATAACAATCTAGCTGTCGTAAGCAAATATACAATTACATATTTATTTGTTTTGGCATATGTTTCTGGTAGCATATTTAGTAAAGCTATCTCAGGTACAAAGGGCACCGGCTCACCTATTATATCATTTAACATCCTGAATATTTTTTTCCAGTATCTCTGCACTTTCTCGCACCTCCACCACATATGTATAAAAGATCCGACATTCTTTTTACACTTCCAGCAATTCTTATTGGAGGTATTATAGCATTTTGAGATTTTTTCCGGTGTCCAGTGCCACCTATAGAACATTTTATAAATGTTCTCTTTATACGAAATGGCTCACATATACTTTATTGAATTCAGTGTTCTTGCCCATTGTTCTGTCTCTAATGTATATTGCATATCATATCCTTTGACCATGCAAACATTGTTCTCTTTATTTCTCCATCTACTAAATAGTCAGACATTAATAATTTATACAGTTTTTGGACAAATTTATCGCTTGAGGAAAGCCATATTCTGTCCAGAGCTTTTTTTTCATTATAGAAACCCCTTTTTTATCTATGTTTTACCTTGAGTTTAATTGTATGGTATCCCACCAAGTGGGTTTTATCTTTTGCTTATCTAATTGATCAGCAGTTTTTAAGTTATCACTGGAATCTAGTAAATCTTCATAAGTAACATTCCTACTTTTATCCCATAACGTCGTCATTGTAATTGCTTCGATCGGTGCCACCCATTTAGGAGTTTTTGAATAATATTTGGCTTTTACTTCTTTCCAAATTCCCATTAAAGCTCCTCGTATCGTGTGGTTTGTAAAGTTTTTTGGTATTCTTCCTTCTTCATACCAAATATATTTGTGCCATCCGAACA
>NW_015168682.1:296066-318280 GCF_001447785.1 Gekko japonicus
ATTCTGTTTGGTTCGACCTCTTCCTTAGTGTACAATTGAGTATAAAAATTTTGCACAATTTGTCTAAGCCCTTTTAAATCACTCATTTCCACACCCTGTTCATTCTTTAAAGTCTTTATATATCTTCTTTTTTCTTCTTGTTTCAGCTTGTACGCCAACCATCTAGATGTCTTATTAGCGTGTTGAAAAAAATTCTGTCTGGTATATAAGATTTTTTTAGCTAATTCTTCGTTTAAGAGGCAGTTTATCTCATGCTGGAACTTTTTTTGTTCCATCCTGGCTATTATCGAAGTTGGATTTAATTTCAATTTATCTTCTTCTTCTCTCAATTTCTGTTTTAAATCCTGTAACTTATGGTTTAATCTTTTCCTTCTGTTAATTGCTTCCTTTATAAAAATACCTCTAATATACGCCTTGAAAGCATCCCAGACAGTTGTTATTTTAATTTCTGGTTGAATATTAATTTGAAAAAATTCCTCTATTACTTTTTTAGTTTTTTCCACAAATTTCGGATCTTTCAGCAAAAAAGTATTAAGTCTCCACCTTATTGGCCTGTTCTTACTTCCTATAGTTATCATCATTGGTTTATGATCTGCGTAAGACATTGGTAGCATCTCTACCTCTTCCAGTTCACTCAACGTTGTCACACTTAACCAAATCATGTCTAGTCTCGACCATGATCTGTGGCGAGCTGAAAAAAAGGTGTAATCACATTTCTCAGGGTTTCTCAATCTCCATGTGTCTATAATGTTGAGCTCATCTGTTAGATCTAAAAATGCCCTGGGGAGTTCTCCTCCTTTCCCATGTCCTCCTGCCCAATTCCTTCTATCATGGACTTTGTCATATACTGCATTCAGATCTCCTAATAAACAGATTTCATCGGCTTCTAAATTAGTTATAGTTCTCCTAAGCTCCTGAAAAAATTTGGCTTGGCCTGTGTTTGGGGCGTACACATTTACAATCAGCATCTTCCCCCCCCCCCTCTTTGTATCCTTACTATAACCACTCTTCCATCTTTGGAATCAAAAACCAATTCCGGGTGTAGTGACTCCTTTACATATGTCACCACTCCATTTTTTTTAATATGATTACACGACACAAATTTAATTCCTAATTTTTTATTTTCTAAATATTTTTGATGATCTTTTTTGATGTGTGTCTCTTGAAGGCATGTAATTTGTGTTTTCGTCTTTAACAGTTGGTGGAAGGTTCTGTTTCTTTTTCGCGGGCTATTCAGTCCATTAATGTTAATTGAGATTAGACTTATAGCTCTGGTCCTTCTGTCTTCCATTTTGTCTATCACTCCTGTTTCTTCTGTAGAATAGCCTAGTTCGCACTTGGAGAGGAATTGCTCTAGATCTGTTCCCTTCTTTCTTTTGGTTCACCTTTTGGGTTTGTCTTTGCTCATTTCTCTCCTCTTCCTTTGTAACTTCTTCCTCAGCTTCCTCTTCTTCTTCTGGGCTTTCACTATCCTCAGACATCAGTATCTCCAATTCGTCGCCATAACTCCTTATAAAGTCTTCTAGTTTGAAAACCGAGTTTAACTTGTACCATCTTTCTTTGTAGTTAAACGTAACCCCTTCCGGTGTCAGCCACTTAAATTTTATTCCTTTTCTTTTCAGCGTGGTTACTAGTTTGCTATATATCTTTCTCTTTTCTCTCATTCTCCAGGGTACGTCTCTTAAAATTCTTATTTCCTTTTCTTGCGCCATTAGTGGTCTTTGTGTTGCTGTCCTCAGAATCTGTTGTCGTAATCTTTTCCTCGTGAACCTGACATGAACTTCCCGTGGAAGTTTATTTTTCCTCGTGAAGGCGGAATTCACTCTGAATGCTGTGTCAATCTCTTCTTTCACTTTCACTATATCCGCTTCTTGAATATAGTCCGCCAATATCTCTACAACCCTTTCTTGTATATCTTCATCCTCTTGCTCTTCTAAATTTTGGAGTCTTAAGATGTATGAGGCTTTATCAACTTCCAATTTGGTCACAGTATCTTCTAATGCCCAAACTTTGTGCTCATAATCTTCTGATTTGTCTTCCATACTGTTTACCGTCTTTGTTAATTTATCTATTTGTTTTTTGTTTTGGTTTACCTGTTTCTTAGTTTCTATCAATTCTGTATTAACTTGCTCAGCTAATTTGTCAAATCTTGCCCTCTCTACCATTGTAGACATATTGGTTTTCATAGCGGCGTCTACAGCTAGTGGGATAGCAACATTAACTGCATTTTCAACCGCAGAACTTACTGCCTTTTCTACTGCCTGGTTCACCGCCTTTTCCACTGCCTCCTGAATAAAAGCATTTAATTCTCTTTGGTTAATCTGCATTCCCTGCATTCCCTGTGCCTGTCCAGGGGCGGAAAAGGATGGTCTCCTCCCTCCTGAGGCCATTATTATTTATTATACTCTTTTCCGACTTTCCACCTATCTATTGCATTTACTTGATATCTTCTTTTTCCCTGGTAATCTTAATATTCTCAGAAAACAGGCTCCCCTTTTAACTTATTAATAAGGAAGCAACCCACCCTCTAAATACACCAACATTTTAGCACAATATTAACCCACAAAGTCAGTCCATACATCAATTAGTTTGCCAACTTATCGAATTCAGTTGATCAATTTCAGTTCATCATTTTCAGTTTGTCTAATTCAGTTCATCAGATTGTGTTGATCCAATCAAAAAGTCTGTACAGTTCTGTACAGTTCGTCAATTATCATCTGTTCATCTATTCATCAGAGCTAAATTCATCAAATTCATCAAATTCAAATCAACAGAATCCGCATAAATTTCAGTTCATTCATTTCAGTTCAACAGCATCAGCAATGATTCAGGAGAAGATTAAATCATTCATTTAAGGGTTAAGCAAAATTTGTCCATTAATACCAATAACAGACCCTCCTATGCCAGACCTCTTCTATCTTCCCCTTTGATGTCTCTTCATTTACATGTCATTCCTCATTTCCCTTGAGCAGTTACTGTCTCTAATTACTTCAGCAATTTTTCCCCTGATCCGCTTTTCCAATATCTCACTTATCTTCTTAATGTCGTTGTCTCTGATGTCTCTGGTGTCCGCTGTCCTTCCAGGTTCCTGAAGGTTCGGCGCTATATGGTATCGAGTTTACTTCCGTTCCTCACCGGCTCAACAAGACCTGCTCACACACCTTTGCCTCGTACTGACAATCTGAGTTCGCCTCTCTTCTAATTTTACGGTACCGTCTGTAGCATTCTCCTGGCCTACGTCACAGCTGTGCGCTCTTCTCCGCCGCTTGCTTCCCTCAACGCAGACGCTGGCCTCTTTCTCCAATCGACCGTTCTTAAAGCAGTCGTCCCCTTTCAGTACGGAAGAAAAACAAAAGGTTTTTTTTTTTCTCAGTTTGTCACCTTAACTTTAACTTTGTATGGGGGTTCTGGTGCTCCGGTAGCTCCGACTTTGCTCCTGCTAGAGAAGCGTCTCCCTGGTCCTGGGCTGTAGAGAAAGAAGGTACGTTGCCGCCGGTCGCCACCCGCCGCTCGTTTCCTTTAGCTCTCTTGCCCGAACCCCTCTACAGGGGATTCACGATGATGTAGCCAGAATTTCCTCGCTTAACCAATCTTCCCCTTTGATGTCTCTTCATTTACATGTCATTCCTCATTTCCCTTGAGCAGTTACTGTCTCTAATTACTTCAGCAATTTTTCCCCTAATCCGCTTTTCCAGTATCTCACTTATCTTCTTAATGTCGTCGTCTCTGGTGTCCGCTGACCTTCCAGGTTCCTGAAGGTTCGGCGCTATATGGTATCAAGTTTACTTCCGTTCCTCACCGGCTCAACAAGACCTGCTCACACACCTTTGCCTCGTACTGACAATCTGAGTTCGCCTCTCTTCTAATTTTACGGTACCGTCTGTAGCATTCTCCTGGCCTACGTCACAGCTGTGCGCTCTTCTCCGCCGCTTGCTTCCCTCAACGCAGACGCTGGCCTCTTTCTCCAATCGACCGTTCTTAAAGCAGTCGTCCCCTTTCAATACGGAAGGGAAAAAAAGTTCTTTTTTTCAAAAAAAAACGTTCTTTTTTTTTCTCAGTTTGTCACCTTAACTTTAACTCTGTATGGGGGTTCTGGTGCTCCGGTAGCTCCGACTTTGCTCCTGCTTGAGAAGCGTCTCCCTGGTCCTGGGCTTTAGAGAAAGAAGGTACGTTGCCGCCGGTCGCCACCCGCCGCTCGTTTCCTTTAGCTCTCTTGCCCGAACCCCTCTACAGGGGATTCACGATGATGTAGCCAGAATTTCCTCGCTTAACCATCATTCCAAGGACCAAGAAGTTCGTTGCCGACAGAGCGCTCTCTCTGCCAGCCTCGTCCCGTCGCGCCAAAACCGGAAATCCCTGCCCAGTTAAGAAGGGAAATAGCTTCTAGTGATGAGGAATTATCCCTACTCTGTATATAAAGAAAGATTTTGGGAACTTGGTTGTATGTTCCTGCTTTCTAAACTTTATGTGTCGGTGAACTTCAGAAACCTATGCTTGAGTATTTAAGCAGAAATGGAGAAGAAAGCTTCTCTCCTCACAGTTTTAAAGATCTTGAAGAACAGCAGAAACACTTACTTGTTGACAACAAATTATCTGGTGTTTGCATGAATACAAAGTTACCTCAGTTTTATTATCTGTTCACCTCATACATCCCACCCCAATTCCACCCAACCTTTTCTCCTCCAAGTTAAATAAAAAATTTAATTCATTTTGAACCATCAAAAGCCTCTCGCGTGCCATTTCAAAAGCAGAATATAAGAAGGTGATTTTTCCTCTTTCCTCAGTTTCCTGGGCTGGGCCAGTATCCATCCATCCATCCATCCATCCATCATCTATCTGTCTGTTTATCTTCTATCTAATAAAGTGACTGGGTGGACAGCCTTAGACAAACAAAAAGAAGA
Source organism: Gekko japonicus (assembly GCF_001447785.1). NCBI lineage: Eukaryota > Metazoa > Chordata > Lepidosauria > Squamata > Gekkonidae > Gekko > Gekko japonicus. The sequence continues at coordinate 300,968 of NW_015168682.1, forward strand.
AAATGAATAAAAGAGCTGCTTGGCAAGAAAGAAGACAGAAGGGAAAATCCTGCATGTGTGGGAGGGAAGACGGTGAGATCACCATAGTATGTTATATTTGTCATCAGTTTGAGTCCTCTTTTTAATTTTTTAAATTTTATTGAACAATGTCTCCTTATATAATAGTTCTGTTTTGGAGTGGCAAGATTCGATGCGCTCACAAATTGGCTGACTGAACTGCCACCCAGTAGCTATCCCATTTTTCACTGGCTGCATTGACTGAGTGCCGCTCACACATGCGCCACCCAGCCTCTTGGCCTCAGTGGAGTGCAAGGCGATGGACCAGACAGACACTCCGGTGGTTGGAGGCTGAGAAGGCTGATGCCGACTATGGCGGCTGTGCCGAGCTCCTGTTGTTGGCTGCGCCCGAGTACAGGTAGCCTCCTGCCTTCAATGGGCTGCTTGCAGGGGAAAGAGGAAGCAAAGACAAGCCGGGAGGTCACTTTCATCGCCTGCCTCTCCCTCCCCCGTCACTGGAGTGGAGTCTCACAGCCACACACCCCCAGCAGTGGTCACACAGAGCTGTTGCCCCCACCCTGCCCAGGCTGCTGCTTCCCTTTCCTCACCCAGATGGACACCTGCTTTTCATGGCACCCCTTCCATGGGGGGGGGAGAGAAATGAACAGGAGTGGGGGACCACCAAAGCTTCTCTGCAGCTGGGCAATGTGAATTTCCTCTCAGGCATCCTGGTAAGCACCACTTCTCAGGGTGCAGCGGGTGGCCTGGGGGCGCAAGTTGCCTCCCCCAGATGCCTTCCCCTTGCCTGGCGCATAGCTCTGTCTCATAGCCTTGCTCGAGGTCTCCGTCCCCAGGAGCCCCTTCTGCCCTAGGTGGTGTTTCAGGCAGCTGCGAGACCCCTCCAGGAGCTGCGCCCCCCCCCCGAAGCGGCCTCAAGTGGCTGTGGCGGCGGCAGCAGCAGCAACACCAAGTGAAACCTTCTTGCCATGTTGCCACCTCCAGTCCGGCATAACTTGCCTCACAACTGCTGCCTTGCCTCCCCGTAGCTAGGCTGAAGAGGGTCCTCTGGGAGGCATCACTTTGGTGTCCAAGAAGCAGGCATGCACATTTTCAAGGTGGCGATTCTGCAGGGCAGGGCTGTCTTTCCGATGCAAGCCGCCTGCCTGTAGTTGCAAGGAGGGAGCACAAAATTTGCTTATAATGTACAGGAAGGAGGCTGCAAGGGAGAGAGGGGCAGTCACTTCAGGGTGCTGGAAACTTTCAGATGCCAGAGTAATAAAAGTCCCAGGGCACAGAAACATAGGACCAGGCCATACAGCTTTTGCAAGTAAGGGCAATAAATTTGTGATAAACCTGTGAGCAAACAGAACAGTAGGTATGGGATCTGAGAAAGGGGAAAGGTGCACGGGGGGGGGGGGGGGACTGGAATGTTTGCCAAAAGCAAAGTTTTTGCCAAAGGGGGCAACTTGGCAATAAGCTGATGCAGCAAGCAAAGTAAAGGGAGGAATTGTGATATTTCTTAATATATATAATTCCTTTACATATTGGCCATTTCTGGCACTCCCATTGCCTGTGCAGTGCGCTCCCTTGGCCCATCAGCCACCACTCAAGGGTACTTGCGTGGCATTGCCTCGGTGCTGGGTACACTCTTCTCCCCTGCCCACTGCCAGCTTGGACACATCTCTCACAGAATAAGCTGCCAAAATTACAACTGCTCTCCAGGAGAGAGGGGAGAGGAGATGGAACGCTGAAGTCAGAGGATCAGATAACAGTAGGTTGATGGTTGACTGGGAAGGAGATACAGTTGCCAACTCCAGGTTGGGGAATTCCTGGATATTTCCGGGGTTGAGCCTGGAGACAGTGGGGTTTGAGGAGGGGTAGGACCTCAGACAGGTACAAGGCCATAGACTCCACTTGCCAAACCAGCCATTAACCCCTGGGGAACCCCTGCTGCCAATCTCCAGGTGAGGGCTGGAGATCACTCTGCATTACAACTGCTCTTCACAAAGTAGAGATCACTACCCCTGGAGAAAATGGTGGACTCTGTGTCATTATACCCTGCTGAGGTTGCCACAGAAAGTTGAAGCTAAGTGCTCAAGGCCACAGCACTCACCCACAGCCACTTTCTAGAGCTCATTGTATTTATTTCCACAATGGGCCTTATTCCTAGTATTGCAATATTACAAGCTGACGATAGAATGGAGTGCAATCAATGAAGTACAGCAAAAGATAAATACAAATATAGATATAAATGTCATGCTCATCTTTACAGATATGAATTAGCATTAGAACCATTCAGTATGCCATAAAAAGGAATTGTTACAATTTGTTCAATGTGAGCAGAGAAGAGAGATTGATTCTTGTCCAGTACATAACAATGATTTGAGGTGCCTGACCAATGTTTGTGTAACAAGGGGTGCCATTTCTCTAGGACACAGGGCTGATTTGAGGAACCAAACTGAAATATACTGGGTTCGAGACGGGTGTAGTGATCAGCTCATAGTTTATTAAGTGATTTCAGCAGAACATAAGACAACTCTAGCAAGGCCGGAGCCCTGCTTATAAGCCCGTAGCTCGGCACACCCATCACACACCTTCTCCCAATAATAGGCTATTTATACAACATTGCATCCTAATTGGTGGCTGCCAGGATCCTGATGGTCTATTGTATTTCCTCCCCAAGCTCCCCTGTCTCTGACAGCACCATGTTGCAAGGAAACAGGACCAGTTCCTTTTTCCAAAAACAAAAAAAACAAACCCGCCAATGATTTTTCTGGGCTGATGTTACTTTAGTTTTATACTTGTTCTAGAAGATCAGCTTTTTACCTGTGTACTTTTCTGTTTCTCTATTCAATTAAAATGCATTCCACTAGGTATGTTTTTAAGACATAGGTTCTGCTTCCCAGAAGTGTTAATTGTAACCAGTGTTGGCAATCTGAGCTTGCAGAGTCTGCTAACAGGGGAGCTGAGCCTGGGAGCTTGAAGGGAGTAGTAGAGAGCCACCAAGACAAAGCTTCTTGAAAAAGGACACACAAGTTTTATATCAGAATGAGGAAAGCTGATTACCACAGTATCTTTCTTGGAACAGGAATCCTCATATTTTCAGGTAAGCACCCGATCCAATCTAATTTATTACAGCAAGAGCCAGCAAAACAGTACAATTCTGATGTAAAAAGGATTAAAACAGCAATAACATAGGAATAGTATAAAAACATTAACAAAAGAAAATTAATAAAATTAGTAAAATAATGTTAATAAGAGAATCATACACTATGAATGCAAAACTCCCTCGAGTTCCAATGCATCAACATATATGCCCATGCATGACTAATATGGTGAAATCAATTACTCATGTCCTCCTGTTTTGCAGATTCTATCAGGAGGAAAAAGGCCATTTTATACTACCCCTTCTGTCTAGATTTAGCCCTCTGCAGTCTTAACTTGACTTTAGGTCAGAAATCTTTCGTAAATTCCTCTTAAAAGACGTTCAGAGCTCAGTGACTTAAGCTGTGGCAAAAAATTTTTGCTTAGCTATTAGGAAACGTAAGCACCCTATTTTAAGCCTTAACTTCTTCATCCACTCGAATCAGTCATGAAAGCCATGAAAAAGGTGGAGGTTTTAGAAGGGGATTAGGTATATTCATGGAGGATAGGTCCGTCAGTGGCTACCAGTCATGGTGAATAAAGGGAACCTCCACATTCAGAGGCAGCAACCTCTAAATATTAGTGTTATAAGGTAACATGGGTGGAAAGTCTTGGCCTCTATTCCCTGCTGCTGGACCTTCAGGATAACTAGTTGTCCACTGCTAGGGTTGCCAAGCGCTTTTCAGAGGCACTTCCCCACTGCCACCCAGCTGACCAGCGGGGGGAAATCCCACCTCCACCTGGCCTGAAAGGCAATATGATAATGGCACCCAGAAGTGATGTCATTATGTCACCAACATCACATGGTGATGCTTTCATTTTTTAAGCAAAACTCTATAGTAAAATTGGCTGCAAACCATAGAGTTTTGCCCAAAAACTTGAGTGTCACTCCCTTGACATGATGACATCACTTCCAGGTGACATCATCACATCTCATGCACTTTGCACACACAGCAGAAGATCCAGGAGAGGCCCCAGGATCCCCCCGCCAGCTGCTAGGCAGGACCTGGCAACCCTATCCATTGCTGGACTAGATAGATGACTGATCTGATTCAGCAAGGCTCTTATGTTCTCATGAATGGGCTGTTATTTATTTGTACTTACTTCACCTTTTCAACAATTCACATTAGATCATTATGTTCTTAAGTTTTGGGCTGTGTTCACACACCCTCAATAACCCACTTCCAATCCACTTTCAGTGCACTTTGCAACTGGATTTTACTGTGTGAACTGGCAAAATCCAGTTGGAAACTGCACTGAAAGTGGATTGAAAGTGGATTATTTAGTGTGTGTGACTGCAGCCTTGGTTTCCTTTCCAGTGGCAAACTAGAAGAAAGAATGTTAATCTCTTAGGTTATCAGTGGAAGAATCCCTTTCCTCCTTTATATTGTGCCAGTAGACATAACTGCATATGATTCTTCTGTTCCTAATTAAGTCAATCCACCTCTTTTTAAGAATCCTAAATTCTTAAATTCTAAACAGATGGACACAACTTGATTAAATTTACTGACAAAAGATAACATTGTTTTAATCACCAGTTATAGATGTTGTATTTTTGCAGGTTCAGAAGTGTCCCTTTCAGGTGACAGTAGTGCAGGGTCATACACAGGAACATCATATAGCTCCTTTGTGCTGCGAGAAAGGACTGAAAAGTGTCAGCATGGTACACTGATTAATCTTTCCCTGATTAAGTAATCTAACCATCCTAGGGAAATGTTATTTGATGATCAATACAAATGGACAGACAGACACTTGCATATATGTGGCACTCAAGGGGAAAAACAACAACATGGGATAAACAAATGTAGTGTCAGAGATTCTCACCAGGTTGCCTAGAGTGAACCAAATTTGCCCTTTGCTACCTAGGCAATAATTGAGAGCTTTTGATAGGCACACGAGCCCCGGGCACACGGGCCGGATATCGCGGGGGGAGGCGTGGCTAATTGCCCCAGCTCAATTTGATCCACGATTACGCGATCAGACGTGCTGGCGGCACAGCACGGGTCCTTCCCTCGGCGCCAGCGGGTAAACGAGGGACCAGAGGGGAATGCCACGCGCCGGCACGATCACACCACGAGCGTCTGGAGGCAGCCCATGGCAAACGTTTACTAGTACCTTGGAGGTACTAGTTTTTAAATCTGCATTGTCGGCGGTAAACCACGGGTGCACTCCACTTCCCAGATGTTGGGGTGTGATCGCGCCCGGATAATCTGCCCACCTTCTGTGCCTCTCCTTTGCCATGTGACTGGGGACACAGAATGCTTTCTCTAATGTCTCTGACCCTTGAAGATGATTTTTTTTTACCTCAACAGGTGATGGGAGTTGAGAAAGAGTCAGGGAAGAGAAAATAAGATTAAACTCAAACCAAAAGTGATGAGAGCTCTAAGGATCTATAATAAAACCATGGAAGTGGTATTTGACCTATGCTGAATGCGATTGCAGTTCTTTGGAAAGTTTCTGTAGTTGCTGTTAGAAGAAGTACTGCTGATGGCTGCAAAAGAGGCATACAGAGCTGTTTGTGCCTTTCACCAGATTTGATTGGGGTGCCTGCTGTGTCTCTTTGTGTGGAGATTATCATTGTTACCTATGTTCTATTAATATCAGTACTAGTTTACTGTAATGGATTATAAATGGGACTACCTTTGAAAAGCGTTTGGAGACTTTAGCTGGTTTAAAAGGCAGAATCTTGGCTCTTTAATAGGTACAGGTGATTATGAATATATCACCAGTATTAAAGACCTTAGTTGGCTCTCAGTGTGTTTCCAGACTGAATTCAAAGCGCTAGTATGAACCTTTAAAGCCCTTAGCAGCCTGCATATTGAAAGGACCAGCTTTTCTTGCACACACCAAGTCCTCTTCATGCAAGTCCCTTCTCCATGTACCTTGATTAAGACAGACGTCTACCAGAGAGAACGCTTCTCTATAGTGTGCCTGGATTTTGGACCATTCCTCCTAGATGTGTTTTGTTGGTGCCATCTTTGTTAACATTTAAGTAGGAGACAAACCCATTGTGTTTACTCATGCTTTTTACAATGTTTAAGATCTTTTGATCTAATTTTACCACTATCCTGCATTATGTTTTTAATCCTGTTGATGTAATTTTTAGGTTATATGGTTTTGTTCCTGTTTCTTGCTTTTTAATTTTATTTCCTTTGTATTCCCCACCCCATTTTTTTTTGTCAGCCACTTTGAGGCCTATTATTCTGAAATGTGGGATGTTACATAAATAAGGCTGTAATCCTAATGGCACTTTCCTGTGAGTAAACACCATGGAATGACATAAGACTTAATTTAGAGTAGACCAGCTCCCTATCAGTAGTAAATAAATCTGCTGATTCTGGCTGTAATGCTTAACAGTCTCAGCTTCAAGGTGAGAGAATGAAGTGTTAAAACTTAAAGCAGAGGATAAAACAGTGACCAGTACTGCTGTTGTAGTTATTGCTGACAATAACCATTAATTATAATAAAAGCTAAGAATAAAAATTACATAGTATCAATAAAAGGCAAGCAACTATCATAAAAACACAGAACACCAGTATGGACAATTTGGTATGCTTTTAAATGATTTTAATCATCGTCATTTTTTGTTTTTGTTTTTTAAAATAAAGATTGAATTCAAAAACTGTTAGAAAACACCAGGGTCCATTAAAATAACCAAGGAAAGCAAGACTAAAAGAGAAATGGCAAAATCAACCCAAAACCACAAATCAACCAAAGTCACTGCAAAGCTTAAGGAAATAATAATAGCAGTAATAATAAGCCCTGCATCTAAATATTCACACTATGTATCTTCTCTGGTTTAAGGGCAAGACATTCTAGACACAATGAGAAGACTCCCCAGGTATATTCTCTTTATTTTCAGTGATCTTTGGATGTTTGGTTTTTGCATTTGACAGGCAAGGAAACTGACACATTTAATGTCTGCAGTTCCTATTTTGCAGAATTTGATTGTTGATGTACACAATGCACACAATTCTATGACTGTGCCGAGAGACTGTTGTTGCCGTCAACATTTTATACTACTTCTTGAGGAACCAGTCTGAGGAGGCTTACAAAATAATAAAAACAAAAATTAAAAGATATTAATTAAAATCCAGTATTTAAAAAGCCCCATCCAAGCATAAAAACAAAAATCATAAAAACAGATGACAGACAGCTTAAAATAACAGTTTCCAGGCAAAAACTGTGTTAAAAATATTGACTGCTTAATTAAAACCCTGGGCGAACAGAAATGTGATATACAAAGGTATATCATGTTGTGTACCTTTAGGGGACGTTTTCTGTACCAATGGAACCATTGTGTTTGCTAAAGAATCCCAACATATTGCAGAGGAGCCTGGAGCATGATTTAAGGCACCTATAGAAATTGCATGAGTCAGTGTTGTCCCTTTGCAAACCACCTGTGACCATGCACTGGAAAGGAAGATTTGCAGTTATGGGTGAGCTGCCTTCCAGTGATTCCTCTCATTGATGACCTCTTGAGAAGCTTCCAAAAATACAGAATTCCACTGATTAAAAATCACTGGAATGTCATATTGGGCAGCATTTGATGGTGGCCACACAATAGTGTTTTACATTAAATAACATTTAATAATTGAAATGCAGTGATAGCTTTTTTGTCCTACAGCATTTGATAAATAAGTATATAGTATCATTTGTATGCCAGTGTGATATAGTAGCTAGAATGTCAACCTAGGATCTTGAACACTTGAGTTCAAATTCCTATACTACTATGAAGGTTGCAGGTTGACCCTGAGCCAATCATACTCTCTTAGCTTAACCTGCCTCACAAGGTTATTATGAAAATAAAATGGAAAAGGAAGAACTGAGTACACTTCACTGAGCTCCTTAGAGGAAGGGCAGGGTAGAAATGTACTACAGAGATAGATGTGACAATTGACAGGTTATAAGATTTCACACATGAACTGGGCATATGCAAACTAGACAATGACAAAATGACAAAAAAGTGTAAAGTTTTTGAATTTAAATAAAACATCACAGTTCAAAAGTAGATTCATATTTTTGTTTTTAATTTCTCATTCAAAACTTTGGATGGCAAATATGGAAAAGTTTCTGGATTTTGAATCACAAGTATTTGTTTCATTTCGAACATAGACTATTATATTGTGGAATTCACTCCCAGTGGACATAGTGATGGCTGCTGGCACTGACGGCTTTCAAAGGGGATTAGGAAGATTCATGGAGGATAGTTCCATCAATGACTACTAGCCATGATGACTAACCTCTACATCCAGAGGATACCAGTACTAGGAGGCAACATTAGGAAGAAGAAGGAGGAGGAGGAGGAGGAGGAGATTGGATTTATACCCCACCCTTCACTACCCAAAGGAGTCTCAGAACAGCTTACAAACTTCTTTCCCTTCCCCTCCCCACAACAGACACCCTGTGAGGTAGGTGGGGCTGAGAGAGCTCTGACAGAAACTGCTCTTTTTCAAGAACAGCTGTTCCAGAACTACGGCTTGCCCAAGGTCATCCACCAGGTGCAAGTGGAGGAGTGGGGAATCAAACCCGATTCTCCCAGATTAGAGTCCACGCACTTAACCACTACACCAAACTGGCTCCAAAGGAGGTGGCCTTGGCCTCTATGCCTTGTTTGTTGCTGCTGTTGTCCAGAGCAACTAGTTTAGCACTATGTGAAATGGGACGCTGGACTGATCTGATCCAATAGGACACCTCTTAGGTACACATATATCTTGTGGATAAAGGAACATGAAGCTGCCTTATAGTGAGTCAGGCCTATTTATCCCTCTGTCCCAGTACTATCTGAGAATTTTTTTTCTAGCACCACTATTTGAATCACTAAATGGAGATATCAGGGATTCCAGCTGGGTGCTTGTCAATATAACACATGTGCGCTACAAAGGTGTTACTATGACCCCTACCAAAATAAAAGGACAAACTTAGTTTTTGTCTGTTTCCATATGCTCACTCTACTAGGGATGGACACCAACCACATTTTTGAGGTTCAGTTTATCCTAATCACAAACCTGTATGAACTGGGAGGTTTGTTCACAAACCAAATTGGTTCATAGGGATTCATGACCCCTGCCTTTTGTCCCCAACCGCTGTTCATGGGGAGCAGAAAGCAGAGATTTAAATAGCTCCAAACTCAGCTGTTTGGTTTAAATGGCTTGGAGCTGAACCCAAGAAAACCTGTTTAAACAGCTGAGCCATGTGAGGCAATTTGCTCCACCCAGCTCAGCTATTTAAAGGGGCTTTCTTGAGCAGCTAGCCCCAGAGGCTGGCTGCCCAAGAAAGCCCCTTTAAACAGCTGAGCCACAGGAGCAAGCTCAACTTTTTAGAGCCCAAAACAGTTGAGCCATGGGAGTAGGCTGCCTCCACAGCTCAGCTGTTTCAGACGTAAAGAGCTGAATGGTGAACTTCAGTTTGTGAACCACAAACTGCCCAAAATTCATCAAGAACAAAGGTTCATGATGCAGTTTGTGCCCATCCTTGTTCCCTAACTTTCTTCCACAGCTTCTTCTTCGAGAGGCAAACAAAATGCATGCGGCTACTATTCAGGCTGCAGTGAGAAAAGTTTGTGAGTACAGCAAGGGAAAGTGAAGGTGACAGGCACCAATCACAGCTTTCAAGGACTTTTGGCCACAGTGCCAAGCTGCAAAAGCTGAGGAACTAGTAAGTACATGCTTCAGTGTCCTTCATTCTTTCTAGTGTAGAAGAAGAAACACCCCCTCCATATCAACCGGCTAGAGCTGAAAAGTTTTGTTTTTATATCCTGGCTTTTAAAAACTAGAAGGGGTCAATATTTCCGAAGACATGCCTTGCAGAGGTTGTGTGTCCAAGAATATTACACTATCAGCTACAGTGATACATGTGGGGAATAACTTTAGTAGCAATGTTTTTCTGTTCCCTCTCCTCCCCCCTGAAAAACAAAACAAAACACCAGGGATAAATCTGATCAAAATCTCTACATGTTTGAGAGGATGGAGAAAATTCAACTGAATAATATATCACCCTTTCAAAAAACCCGCAAGTAAAATGGAAATTCTGGGTAAGCTGTTTTGTCTCCTTGCTAGACATTCAGGTAAATTGACAACCACAAAGATATGTGTAGAACTTCTGCCATAGGAGAAATTTCACTAGATCTTATGCTCATTTTCTTTTAAAATTCATCAGATATTTTACCAGAGGAGGCATCCCGATGCCCATTTTAACCTTTGCTTTTGATTTGTGATTTTGATATATAATCTTTTTCAGTTTGGCAACTATTGCTGCTTTATAGGCTATTCTTATGTTAAATCATATTTAATCCAAGTAAAATAAGTTCAGAAGTTTATTTTCAGTTTTCACCCTTTCCAAAATTGTATGTTAACAGCTGTATGAATTACCCCGTTAAATAAAGCATGCTTATTCAATATGATGAAGTGAAATGAGTTGTAGGAGCCAGCTGAATTTAACGAACAAACTTCTTTGGTATTGATTCTTGTCAAAGTTGTCTATGAATATGATGAAGCGTGTCAGAAATTAAATTAAACCCTGGTTCCTGAAATTAATACTGCTGTGAGGCTACAGCATGAATTTCTATGGGTAATGCAGAAAGGGCAGATTTGCTGCTAGCACTGTTCTCAGACACCATGGTATCATAGAAGAATACCTGGTAAGTCATAATAGAGCCTTAGCTTTTTTGTAACAACAGCAATAATAATCATGTGGTGTTGGTAATTAATACGACACTAGCAAATACAGAGACTCCAACAGCAATAATAATCATGTGGTGTTGGTCATTAATACGACACTAGCAAATACAGAGGCTCATATAAATTGCTCTGCTACTTGTGCAAAGCAGTCTACAACAAGACCCCTGCTATTAAGCATGCATAGCTGCTTTGCAGGGGGAAAGCCAACAGGATCTGCGGAGCCTACAGTTCAAGACAACTCAGTCCAAAGGGAAAATAATAGAACTCGTGAGTGAGAGTAGGATGGTGAAAGAGGACCATTTATGGAGACCACAGTTGAGGGAGGCAAGAGTAGTTGGAGAGGGAAACATGTTATAAGTGTTTATATGTCAATGCTAGAAGCATCTGAGGCAAGATGGGGTAGCTGGAGTGCTCCAAGCTAAATAATAATTTAGATATAGTGGTGGGAAATGGGGAATGGGGAAAATCCATGGGATATATTCATCCCTGGGTATAAGCACTATAGGCAGGACAGGGAGGGATGTGTTGGTGGTAGTATCCCACGTACCAGGATGTCAAGAATTCCCTCTAGTGGGATACAGACGGGCTAAAACTATTAGAGATTTTCTGGTAAAATCAGATATATATAACCAGGTTCAATATGGACAAAAACAAAATACCATACAAACATACGGGCATTTTAAATGCCAAAACTGTTCCATATGTAACAACTGTTTTGAAGTAAAAGAATTTTCCTTGGAACCTTATCTGATAAATTACCGATTGCCACATCTTTCCACCTGTGCTAGTAAAAATATTGTCTATGTAGCCTTCTGTGGGTGTCCAAAATATTACGATCATTAAAAATTTGTGCCATGGAGCATAAATTGAGACTGAAAAACAAAGTTTTGGATGCGCCTATGGTGGAGCACTGTATGGCAGCACAACATCGCTTTGAGGACTTAAAGTTCTTTGTAATCTACAAGTATGAGAACCAAAGCCTCAACCGACAACACTTCAAGAAGATCCTTCTCTGCAAAGAAAACCATTTATGGAGACCACAGTTGAGGGAGGCAAGAGTAGTTGGAGAGGGAAACATGTTATAAGTGTTTATATGTCAATGCTAGAAGCATCTGAGGCAAGATGGGGTAGCTGGAGTGCTCCAAGCTAAATAATAATTTAGATATAGTGGTGGGAAATGGGGAATGGGGAAAATCCATGGGATATGTTCATCCCTGGGTATAAGCACTATAGGCAGGACAGGGAGGGATGTGTTGGTGGTAGTATCCCACATACCAGGATGTCAAGAATTCCCTCTAGTGGGATACAGACGGGCTAAAACTATTAGAGATTTTCTGGTAAAATCAGATATATATAACCAGGTTCAATATGGACAAAAACAAAATACCATACAAACATACGGGCATTTTAAATGCCAAAACTGTTCCATATGTAACAACTGTTTTGAAGTAAAAGAATTTTCCTTGGAACCTTATCTGATAAATTACCGATTGCCACATCTTTCCACCTGTGCTAGTAAAAATATTGTCTATGTAGCCTTCTGTGGGTGTCCAAAATATTACGATCATTAAAAATTTGTGCCATGGAGCATAAATTGAGACTGAAAAACAAAGTTTTGGATGCGCCTATGGTGGAGCACTGTATGGCAGCACAACATCGCTTTGAGGACTTAAAGTTCTTTGTAATCTACAAGTATGAGAACCAAAGCCTCAACCGACAACACTTCAAGAAGATCCTTCTCTGCAAAGAAAATTTCTGGATTCATAAGCTCCATTCATTGACACCAGAGGGAATGAACCAAGTAGGCTTACCAAATGCCGGCGGGGGATCTGCAGCTCTTTACAGGATCCCTGCTGCGGGGGACGGCAATACGCGGTGCACCCACCGTCACCAGGATATGACGCTACGCGTCGCTCTGGCAACGGGACTCCAAACAGCCCCGTTGCCAGAGCGACGCATAGCGTCACATCCTGGCTACGGCAGGTGCACCGTGTATCACCGTCCCCCATGGCAGGGATCCTGTAAAGAGCTGTAGATCCCCCGCCGGTATTTGGTAAGCCTAGAACCAAGCAATGGACCTTTCATGCCACCTATGAATTTGATCACCTTCTTATTTAGACCTTAAGCAAAGGGAGAATGTCCCCTTTAATTATCAAAGAAAAGATTTGTTCTGGACTGAAATGCATTATGTATATTTTAAGAAGTGTAATGTGAAGGTTTGTAACTGTCTCTTTAATTAGAGAACACTCACACAAATTGTTAACAGGTGTTGAAAGAATTTAATGACAAGAGAACCAAGTCAATACTATGCAACTTTGAGAATGACAGAAGTACTCTGTCCATGAATGTTAGCTGCATAATGTGGTAAGAAAACCTTTGAAGCCAAGTTATATTAGTAATACCGTATATTTTTTATGCTTATGAATTATGTCTTTTAAATAGTCTTCTGTAGGACCGGCAAAAAGCATCCATACAAGAAGGCTGTCCCCCTTTTTGGAAGAATTCATGCAAGGAGAAGCGGGCTTATAATTCTAGAAACTCCTGTTGGGGCTTGACTTTTAAAACACTGGTGCAAAATTGTTTGGTAGTTAGGAATCTGTATGTATTGAATGATATTGCTTATTGAATGTAATGAATATTTTTACCTGACTAGGATAAAATAATGATACACTATGCACTTTACTAAATGATGACCATAAATAGAACACATTAGTTTGCTAAAAGGTTTTTGCAGTGTATATTTATTTGTTACTAGACTCTCCTAACACTGCAGCTTGGGTTGCTTCAGCCTCCAGGCGGGACCTGGAGATCTCCCACTTTTACAACTGATCTCCAGCTGTATGGCATTGTACCATGCTGAGGCCCCTCCCCTTCTCAAACCCTGCCTTCTCCTGGATCCACCCCTAAAGTCTCTAGGTATTTTCCAACCCAGACCTGGCAACCCCAGTTGGTGGACATCTTGCACTGTACATCAAACAGGGCATAGAAAACATTAGGGGAATGAACTCCCTGACAGAAGTGATATGAGTGGAAATACTGGGCCCTAAGAGTTACTGAAAAATGCAGGTATACTATCACCCACCTGATAAGACCCTTAAGGCTGATCTTGCAATGGAAAAGAAAATAAGGAAGGTGACTAAAGCAGATACTGGGAGACTTCAGCATTGACTGTGCAAACATATGTTTGAGTCATGCTGTAGAACTGAGATTCCTAGATTGTGTACTGGAGTAGCTGGTCACAGAACCAAGCAGAGGGATAGTGCTCTTGGTTCCAAGTGGGGCTCAAGACTTGATAAGAGATGTATTGCACAAGTTGGGAACAGTGATGCTATTGTTCAGCATTTGTGTCAATGTAAGGTTACCCTTAAAGTCCAAAACTGTAACAGTTAATTTCAAAAGAGGGAACTTAACAAAAATGAGGGAAATAGTTAAAAGGAAGCTGAAAGTGAAACACAGGAGAGCCAGATCTCTAGAGAATGCTTGGAAGCTATTTAAAACCACAATAATTGAAGCAGAGGTATGGCCAATTCTAAAAGAATGCCTGAATGGTTAATGGCCCAAGTCAAGAAAGCCATAAAATGCAAAAAAAAAAGAAGAAGCTTCTTTTGAAAAGGAGAAGTTCTGCCCCAATGAATTGAACAGAAGGGATCACAGGCCCTGGCAAAAGAAATGTAAGTTAATAATAAGGAAGGCAAAAAAGAGAATTTGAGGAGTGGATTAGTAAAAGCATCAAGAAAAACAACAAACATTTAATCAAATATCTAGAGAAGGAAATCAGGCAGAGAAGCAGTTGGGTCTTTGCATCACCAAGGATTAAAATAATTACTATTTGAAGTATTTAGAAAGAACCATCATGGTGTAGTGACTAAGAGCGGTGAAGTGTAATCTGGCGAACCAGTTTGATTTTCACTTTTCCACATGAAGCGTCCTGGGTGACTTTGGGCCAGTCACAGTTTGGTCCAGTCACAGTCACACTCTCTCAGTACTACCTACCTCTCAAGGTGCCTGGGGTAGGGAGAGGAAAGAAATGTGGTTGTATTAATACTGATGGCACTCATCCTGAGCCTGTTTGCGGGGAGGGTGGGGTACAAGTCTAATAATTTTTTTTAAGTTGCTTTGAGACTCCTTAATGTAGAGACAAGCAGGGCATAAAAACCTTATCTTCTTCTTGTTCAACTCATGTTTAAGCTAGCAGTAATGGGATAAGAGGACTGGTTCTTGTAAGGGTTTTGAAAATAAAACAGCCAATATTATAATAGCCTTGTACTGATCTATGGTGTGACATCATTTGGAATACTATGTGCAGTTCTGATCATTCTATCCCAAAAAGGACACAGCATAGCTGGAAAAAGTATTTGTTGAAAAACTGGTGACCGGAAATAACATGCCAACGACTCCCCCCCAGAACCAGGAAGGAACTACAGACCTCTCTTCACTGTTAGCAAATGCACTGCGCCCCCTAATGGATCAGAAACTAACCTCAACACTAAGGTGGACAATGTCCAAAAACAACTGAATCAAATGGATAAAAGAACTTCAGCAACTGAGAAAACATTGAAAAAGATGGAAAAACAGACTGAGAGCATTAACAAAAGAGTGGATGAAGCAGAGAAGGAAAGATCGTCTGATAAAATGCAACTAATGCAGCTCCAGCTGGAAAGATCTATGTACGTTCTACGTTTCCATGGGATCCCCAAAGAGAAGAATGAGGTTTTAAAAGGACTTTTGGTGATTGCCTTGGCCCCATTAATGGGTTATAAACAAGTAGATTTAATAAAAGTGATAGATCTAGCTTATAGGACTTATCCAGACTTTATTAAGAAAAACAAACTCCAAGGGTCTACCAGAGAACTGGTGCTAAAGTCAACAATGGGAAAATCCTTAAAAATCAAGAATGAAGACATAAAATTTTTGAAAGACATCCCTTTCGAAGTTCGAAAATGGAGGAAACTCTGCAGGATGCTTACTCTCACTCTGCAAAAAAAGGGAATACCATACAGATGGTTATTCCCGGAAGGGCTGAGCTTCAATTACCAGGACAAAAATATAAAATTGACTCTGTTCCAAAAGCGGAAAAATTTATGCATCAAATGTTCAATACAAAAAAAGAAGCAGAAGGAAAATACAGAGGAAAAGTAATTTAAAACCAGATGAGGAGGAGAAAGAAGAATCCTATTCACAGGATTCAACAAGCCAAAATTCCACGTCATCAGAATAATCTGAATTGGAGAAAGGAGAGGCTTCCCCCACTCTATAAATACATGTTGATGGGGTCTGAACTGGCAGAGACTGATCAAGAGAGAGATCTTGGAGTTGTAGTAGATAACTCACTGAAAATGTCGAGACAGTGTATGACTGCAATAAAGAAGGCCAATGCTATGCTGGGGATTATTAGGAAGGGTATTGTAAACAGATCAGCCAATATCATAATGCCGCTATATAAATCAATGGTGCGACCTCATCTGGAATACTGTGTGCAATTCTGGTCACCACACCTTAAAAAGGATATTATAGCTTTGGAAAAAGTGCAGAAAAGAGCAACTCGAATGATAAAAGGGTTGGAACACTTTCCCTATGAGGAAAGGTTAAAGCGCTTAGGGCTCTTTAGCTTGGAGAAACGACGACTGAGGGGTGACATGATTGAGGTTTATAAGATTATGCATGGGAAAGAGCAGGTAAAGAAAGAGGTACTTTTCTCCCTTTCTCACAATACAAGAACCCGTGGGCACTCCATGAAATTGCTGAGCGGTCGGGTTAGAACGGATAAAAGGAAGTACTTCTTCACCCAAAGAGTGATTAACACTTGGAATTCACTGCCACAGGAAGTGGTGGCAGCTACAAGCATGGACGGCTTCAAAAGGGAATTAGATAAGCATATGGAGCAGAGGTCCATCAGTGGCTATTAGCCACAAGGTATAGATAGGGACTCTGGGGCAAGTGATGCTCTGTCATCTTGGTGCTTGGGGGGGGGTCAACAGTGGGAGGGCTTCTAATGTCCTGGCCCCACTGGTGGACCTCCTGATGGCACTGGTATTTCTGGCCACTGTGGGATACAGAGTGTTGGACTGGATGGGCCTTTGGCCTGATCCAACATTGGCATCTCTTATGTTCTCTTATGTTCTTATGTTCTTAACGCCAGAAAATGAAGAAACACAAGAAGAAAAGGCTCTAGAACTAAGACAATAGCACTAAAGGCAGTAATTGTGTTACGCTATTAAATGTGTACTACCATAATTGAACCAAATCTTGATATAACTTGTAAGATTAGGTTAAAAAGCATTTTTTCAACTATTCAGATAGTGACATGTATTAGACTTCTCCCTTCCCCCAAGTCCAGTAGATGAAATAGATTAGAATGGTAGTATTCCTTCCCCTATCAAGTAGATATATGTATTAGATCTCCTTTACCCATCACCCATAGTAATACTGTTAGGGTATTAGTATCCTTTCCCCCATCCCATAATTGTAGTGTGTAAAAAATGCAAAAAAAAAA
>NW_015168682.1:319334-325055 GCF_001447785.1 Gekko japonicus
TACAATATATGTAGTGTGTAAAAAAAAAAAAAAAAAAAAAAAATCCCCCTCCGCCCCCCCCCCCAAAAAAAAAGAAGAAGGAAAAGTCAGGCTTGAAAGCATCTATTCTTTGGTGCTTGGCTTTCCTAATGGTCCAACACTCACAGCCATACGTTACTACTGGGATACCACTGCGTTGACCATACGGACTTTTGTTGCCAGGGTGATGTCTCTACTTTTTATTATGCTGTCTAGGTTTGCCATAGCTTTCCTCCCAAAGAGCAGGCATCTTTTAATTTCATGGCTGCAGTCACCGTCTGCAGTGACCTTGGATCCCAGGAACATGAATTCTGTCACTGCTTCCATGACTTCCCCTTCTACTTTCCAAGGAGTGATGGGGCCGGATGCCATGTATAGAAGAAAGTAACCAAAAGGATTAAGGACTTGGGACACCTTTCTTATGAGGAGCAGACTGAAGAGTCTAGCACTTTTCAGTTTAGAAAAGAGACAGTTGGGGGGAGGGGATGATAGAGTTTTATAAAATTATGCATGGGAAAGAGAGAGCGGACAGGGAGAACTTTTTCTCCCTCTCTCAAAATACTAGAACTCAAGGGCATTCAATGAATTTGATGGGCAGTGGATCACAGTGTGTGTGATTAAAATGTGAAATTTGCTGCCAGAGTAAAAAGCTTTCAAATGGGATTAGACAGATTCCTGGAGGATATGTCTATCAGTGGCTACTAGCCATGGTAACTAAAGGGAATTTCCATGTTCAGAGGAAGTAAACCTCTGTATATCAGTGCTACCTAGTAGGCAGCATCAGGGGAATTTTGTGGCCTCTATCCGCTGCTGTTGGCCCTCCAGAGGAACTGTTTGGCCACTGTGCGAGACAGGATGCTGGACTAGATGGACCACTAGTCTGATTCATCAGGGCTTTTCTTACGTTGTTACAGTGGCATGGGTAGCAGCCCACTTTAACTGAAATGTTGTGTGAGTGCAAAGTCACATGAGTTCTTTTTTTTCTCATCAACATCATATTTAAGTAAAGTTGCCAACCTCCATGTGGGGCTAGAATTACAACTGATCTCCAGACCGCACAGATCCTTTTCCTTGGAGGACATGGAAGCTTTGGAAGCTCTCTGTGGCATCACTTCCCTGCTGAATTCCCTTCTCTCCCCAAACTCTGCCTGCCCCATGTGCTCCACCCTGATCCCCATTAATTTCCCCACCCAGTTTTGGCAACCATATGTTTAAGTCGGGCCTTAGGGTGTTTCCCAGTGTTAGCCTGGAGCCAATTTAATGCAGGCCCCATCTTTTTGGAAAGGGTGTTGTTGGATGAAAGTCATGTGCGCTGTGATGAAGGTGAGTGCTTCAATGGGGCTCAAGATCCTCCTGCTGTCTCAAGACTTTGAAGCCTCTGGTGGATACTCTGCTGGCTCATCTTAGAAAGATTGCATTTTTATTATTCCCACATTCCAATGCCAACACCCCATCTTCTCTTTATTCTTTGCAAAAGGGTTTAAAGAGTTACCCCCAGCCCCACTTTGTGTAGCCAGTTTGGGACTCGTCCTGTTATCCCAGCCTCATGCTTGGCCTCTTGCTTCTCTGCTTCAGGGACCGGTCTCCTCATCTCCTTCCCCTGCCTGGTCAGTTTCAGTTCCCAATATTGTTTCTTCTCCACCAAGCTCAACCTCCCCCTTCTCTCCAACAGGAAGCTCATATGTCTCTTTTTTCCTCTTTTAGTTTTATTCCCCAGTAGGTAGGTAGTTTTGCTAGGAAAAAAAAAGAAAGATTCCGTATTGTGTTTATTTGATGTTTTTCCTTTATGTAATTTTATTTTTGCTCTACCATATTGCATAAATTAATTTGGCTTTTCCTCTTTTCATAAAATAAAAGCTGCTTCTGTTTTAAGCATCTTTCCCCCCTCTTTTTTCCTGCGTGTTGATCTGAATCTGGACCTTGGTAGACACAGGCTAGATCCCAAGTATTGAAGTTCCTGAAGTACATGTGTCTTTTCCATGCTAGCAAGTTTGCAAATTATGGCCCTGTCATGTGTAGGCTTATTTGGGTAACAGTACCTACCTGTTAATGATTCTTTTGTGACATTTATAAGCCATCTTGAAAATGTATTAATTTTAATGTGTAAAATTTGGTGTGAGGAATTGGTTTTTTCACTAGGAAAAAATAAATAGAAACAGAAATTTGACTTAAGCCAGGCATTTTTCAAAATCCAGTCTCATCCCTAAAGGGAACCTTTTATTTATTTATTTATTCAATTTATATCCCACCCTCCCTGCGAGCGGGATCAGGGCAGCTTACAGTAGTGGCACCAGGATCTAACCCTGATATATACCAGCTGTAATTTTAATTACTATAGGCATGGATGTATTTGTGCATACACTGCTGAGGCTTCAGATAATTGCTGCTACCAGTCTTCTACGAAATGTATTTGGTCTCATTTTCTAGTATTTTCATTTCTAAACCACGTGTCATGAAAATGGCCAATAGAATTACAGCTTCCACCTTAGCACATACTGCATTTAGGGAGATTACCTCATTTCTAAACGGGGCCAATGCTCTTCAGCAAGCAAGTAATTTTTAATATCTTATATACAGGAGAAATCAGATTGTATAGCTGTGTGTAAGGCATGTAAATGCATGTATATTGGATATAAGGGCTGTCATTTTCTAAATGAACATTTAAAAATGATAGTAATTGGTGCAAATGAATCCACTCTTCTGCTTTAGACTGCAACAAGATGAGGGAAAGTTATGGAAGTAACCCCTTTTCATTACTGTCCTTAAGAGGGCAATTTTTAAACTCTTCCACTGATGCTACTAAATGGCCCTTTCTTTAACCTCAGTTATGTTTTCAAATTTCCAATCAAATTGCTAAAAAAAAATTCACCGTAGCTCACTGAGGTGTTAATAAATTTCAAGGTTTGGGATACACTGGAATTGCAATAATAGCTTCTTTGTACAGGTTGGACAGAAGAGATTACTTGATAGGCATGGTCATAATTCTTCCAATCCATCCACTAATGAGGATGTTGTACAACAATTTTAGGATTTTAGCACAAGAGTAAATTTGGCGCTAAGCCCACAACCCCTGTTGCAACTAGTTATTAAAACTGATATGTAGTTTCTTCTAAAAACAGCTTCCCAAATTGAGTTGTTTCCTTATATCATTTTGGCACACCTACCATTATACCATCATGTCATGTTTTCCCCACAGCCACTGCCATGACTTTGCTTCCCAGAAGCTGAGACATCACAACATGTGTACGCCTAACAGGGCAAGCCCATGTAAATGTTACAGGAGGGGGGACTTGAATGAAGGCTGCCATATTCAGCTGCAGCTCTGTATTGAGTATGTCTGCCTTTACTTTGAGTACCATTATAGTG
The DNA here is from genome assembly GCF_001447785.1 of Gekko japonicus. NCBI lineage: Eukaryota > Metazoa > Chordata > Lepidosauria > Squamata > Gekkonidae > Gekko > Gekko japonicus. Next base: position 322,719 of record NW_015168682.1, read on the forward strand.
CTATCCCTTCACTTCTTGACTTGAGAGGCAGGCAAGGAATGTACTCTAGCCTACAATCAAAGAAACACAAAATCTCACCAGCCCTCAGGCTACACAATGAAGAAGTAGGCCAGTCCTCCTAACTGATAACGCACTGGAGAGAGGATCAGGGCTTTCCCTTCTATCTAGAATTTAGAAAGATGAAGGAGAGACTTCTCCTGGTCTTGAAAAAAACTGTTTTATCAGATGCCCATTCAATCAAACTTTTCAGTTGGTAATATTTTAACCACGATATTGTTGTCTGAAGCTTTTCTTCGTAATAGATTTTATCAGGGCTTTCCCTTCTATCTAGAATTTAGAAAGATGAAGGAGAGACTTCTCCTTCTCCTCCAGGTATGTGCACCCAGAAACAGGGGCTTCAGCTCAGGGTTGAATGCTTATGGATAATAAAGGTAAGGCTGTCTGGTAAATCACTTTTTTTTTCTCTTCAGCTCATATGAGTAATCCTGTTGGGAAAAGTCCTGAGACTTAATGCTATTTAGTTACTTGTATCTCAATGTATCTTGCTTTTCTATTGCATTGGCAAGCACCAATAAATAAAACACCATAAAATTGCAGAACCCACAGGCTTTGCAGAACACACAGAAATCCAGTAATTGCCAAATACATGAATGGAGCAGGTTTGGCGTGCCTCTTTAGGAAGGAAGCCCCCCCCCCTCCCCAAAAGATGCCACCATAAAGGCTTTGTTTCTTGTAGCTGACAGCTTCATCTCAAAAGGCAGTAGCACCCGTAGCAGCATATTTTCAGTTGGCAGGATTGCCAACCTCCAGGTGGGTATGGAAAAATATATGACACTGTGTATAATAGATGTATGCTTAAGGATGTATGCTTAGTGATCCTTAAGCATACATCTATTATACACAGTGTCATATATTTTTCCATATCTTCCTAACACTGTGACTCTCAGTTTTTGTACAGCCTCCAAGTGGGGCCTGTAGTTGTCCCAGAATTAAAACTTTTCTCCAGACCACAGAGATCAGTTCCCCTGGAGGGCATAGCAGCTTCAGAGTGGGTACAGCATCACCATTAAACTATTTATTGTATTTGTCTCTGTTGTAAGCCATCCTGAGCCCTGCTTGCAGGTAAGGGTGGCCTAATTAATTTAATATTTGGGGGCGGGGCGTCGGGCTCAAGATGGCGGGCGCTATTTAGAAAACCTCCGACATACCCCCCGGCCTTCACTTAAATAACTACGAAAAGCCGACTCCTTTCCTGCTCAAAACGGCATGGGAAAAACATCAAAGAGCTCCCTCTCCCAAATCCACCCTCCCCAGGCTCCACCCCCAAACCTCCAGGAATTTCCCAATCTAGAGCTGACCAGGGTTCCCTCTAAGCTGAGTTAGTGTGAGCCAGCTCACAGTTTTTTAGCCTCTGGCTCACACATTTTTGTCTTAGCTCAGGAAGGAGGGCTCCACAGCAAGCTAATCTATGCAGCAGCCAAATCACTTGCTCACAACTTAGATGCCGGTAGCTCACAAAGTAGAATTTTTGCTCACAGGACTCCACAGCTTAGAGGGAATATTGGAGCTGACTACCCTAGTCTTAGCTCACAATGTAGGATACATGAGATAAATGTTACCTAAGGTATTTCTCATCCAGGGCATTTATCTGCTCCCGTATCCTTGTGGAAATTCAGTAAGATACTTGAAATCATTTTGGGAGCCAAATGTCTTTATCAGCTTATAGTAAATCTTGACATCTGGGTACTACCCATATCCGCGGAAATATCCTTCTCAACGCCTCCTCAATGAAATGTATCCAGCCTTTCTCTCATCAGCCAGAATTGCATCCTTAACTTTTTTTGCCATGAGTTGAATCATTTCCTCACATATAGTTTTTGACAAATAAGATGGATTGCCTGATCCAGAATGTCCATACCGATTGATATGGGCAAGTAAAAATGGATCAAATTTTGCCACTAGTTCTAAAAGACCAAGATAATTGCCATTATTTGGAGATCCAAAGTGTTCATTGTCTCCTCTGAATGGTAAGCCTCATTCTACAAGACTGCATATTACAGCAATAATTCTCTCCATGACATGCCGCCAGTACTGCTGTTCTGCTTTTATTTGTTCCTCTAGCTTGGAAGTTAACGTTTGCCCTCGCTTCTTTGTTAGGTAGGCCAACATGGCATTCCTATGCTTCTCTGAGTTTTCGTGAGTTTGGATAAGATGGGGGGGGGGTTGGCAGTCATCAAACCCTTCAGTAGCTAAAGCTGTGGAAGAAGATGCAAGGTTTGGAAAGAGTTTACAAACAAAGCAATAAATCCGGCCTTTTGTGGGAGAATATACAAGCCA
>NW_015168682.1:328820-407669 GCF_001447785.1 Gekko japonicus
CCTTCTACAGGTAGTTCTGGATTCCTCTGAGGATCCCTTCCCACTTCTGGCTTCTGTGATCCCCAAGGCCTCTCTCTGCCTGTGGGGAATCTGCAGCAAGAGCCTCTTGGCCTTTCTGATGGTTGCAGAATGACTCCCCCCTCCCAGACTGGCTGGAGCATTTATATCTTTTGACTCCGCCCCCTGGCTTTCCCACACTTTTTGGCCATAGAGGCATCTGGAATTTGTAGGCCTACCCTGGAGTTTTGCCCTACTTCCCAGGGTGGGTGGCCATTTTAACTAAACTAAACAACCTAAACTAAAGCAAACACAAGATGGAGTCTATTCTGTCACATCCAACAAGCCAACCCTATAGCACAACATCATTTTCCAATCTAAACAGTTTCAAAAGTTTATAAACTCCCAAAATTGCCAAAAAGATTCAAAATAATTTTCTCCAAGACACATGCAATTAGGAGGCTTGAAAATGATGCAAAAACATAGGTTAATAATTAACTATAATTTCTCACCTAATAATTCCAGCAGCAGCAAACACCAGGCTCCCATCCAACAATCAATACTAGCCATTTAAAAGAGCCAACTGCCAAAAAATATTATATAGAATAAATATGTAAAACTTTGATTAGATTCTGCAATGGCTTTAGAACAATTAATGTACTATTAATGTATGAAACAGTATTGTTTGGATTTATTGGAATGACAATTGACACCATCAATATTTCTTTTCATATCCAAGACGTTCTGAGAAAGGGGTTGCAAGTGCATGCTGCAGGCACCGACAGGGATAGACTTCCCTGCCTGGGAGGGGTGAGGCCAGTGCCAGTCACATGTGCTTGTTCTGTTCAAGCCAAGGAGGAGGGAAGGAATGGAAGGGACTTGGGAGAGCTTGCTTGCCTGGTGTATCTGCCCCAGCTGGCCCCCCACTCACACTCTCCCACTGATTAACTGCAGCATGTACCACTACTGACCTGACCCTTGAGCTGGGGAAGGCTGTGCAGCTGGTTGTTGACTCTGGGCTGTTGACTCTGGAGTCCTGGAGTCTGTACTCTGGATAGAGGCACCAGGGACCTAGAAGGGGCAGGGCTTGTCAGTCCAACCCCTACACAGCCTCATCATGGCTGGCCTTAAGGCAATTGGAGTGATTTGGCCAAATTGGGCCCTGCGGGCCGCTCCTAAGGAGGCCCCCACACCAGGGCAATCTAGATGGATTTTATTTATATCTCTAAGATTCTGCAGACTTTGGCTGTGAACTGGGGCCCCACAAAAAATGTTTCCAGTTGGGCCCCAGAGTGACCAATCAAGTTGTATCAAGGGAAGAGAGTTCCCAGAGGGAGGTCTCCTGAATTGCAGCCCTAAGATCCACAGTACTCGAAGGATCACATCCACCCGTATATCCCTGCCCATATCCTGAGATGGTCTGGGGAGATTCTGCTGTGGCAGTTCTCACTGTTACAAGTATGTTTGGTGGGGATCCATATCAGGGCCTTTTTGACAGCCAATCCTAGATTGAGGAATTCCCTCCTGCGGGAACTGCATGTAGCCCCAGCTGTACAGGCTTTCCAAAGTAAGATTGAACATTTGTTTGTTCTGGGAGGCTTTAGAGTACTATGATCCCTAGATTTTAATTGCTTTTGATGTGCCATTTGATTTATTGATTTTATCTGCTTTATTGTGATAAGCTTTTGGTTGGTGAAACTGTTTTTGTGCAAATTCAACCTAGAAGTTTTCATAATAAAATGAATAAAAATAAGGTCCATGGTAAATGTGTCACTGAATTTAACAGAAACAAATCCCACCCATGGAGGACAATCCTGAACATATTCACCCAGAAGTAATATCTTCTAATTCCAATTGGATTTCAGTCTTGGTGTGGGGAAAATTGGCAGCTATGTGGTAATGTCACTTCTGGAGTGACCTGGAAGTAACATTACCAAATAGAGGGGATAGTCTAGCATTTGCCCAAACTCTGTGGGAGAAAGCTACAGAGTTGTCCCTGCACAGTAAGGTTGCTCATGAGTCATCCTGGAAGTGATGTTTTTGTGTTACCAGCAACATCATAAAAATCACTAGAGAGAAGTGTTATCTTTAATATTTAGTAATTTTAAGATGTTTAAGCAAATATAAGTATGGTAAAGGGGAAAAGGGTAGAGCACTGCGGGAAGCCATTTGTAAGGGAGGGGGAGGATGGGAAATATGGGTATTGGATAAGTGAAGGCCAATGTTAAATATGTTATTATATCCAAAAAATAAAAGTTTTGTTAAAAAAAAATAAAAATCACTAGAGAGCCGCCCCCAATGGTAAAAGATGCCTGCTGCTTGGATATAACAGTACAATCCCAAGGAGAGTTATACCATTCAAAGTACATTGAAATCAGTGGGTTTAGAAGGGTACAAGAGGGGGACCCGCGATACTCGCGGGGGGGGAGAGAAGAGCTCCATCTAAGGTCAGTATACATTCCAATCCCAAAGAAGGGCAATGCCAAGGAATGTTCAAACTATTGCACAATTGCACTCATATCACATGCTAGCAAGGTCATGCTCAAGATCCTACAAGCTAGGCTTCAACAGTACGTGGATAGAGAACTGCCAGAAGTACAAGCTGGGTTTCGAAGAGGTAGAGGAACTAGAGATCAAATTGCCAACATTCGCTGGATTATGGAGAAAGCAAGAGAGTACCAGAAAAACATCTACTTCTGCTTCATTGACTATGCTAAAGCCTTTGACTGTGTGGATCACAACAAACTATGGCAGGTCCTTAAAGAGATGGGAGTACCAGACCACCTCACATGTCTCTTGAGAAACCTGTATAAGGGCCAAGAAGCGACAGTTAGAACCGGATATGGAACAACTGATTGGTTTAGCATAGGAAAAGGAGTACGACAAGGATGTATATTGTCACCTTGCTTATTTAATATATATGCAGAGTACATCATGCGAAATGCTGGCCTGGATGAATCACAAGCGGGAATTAAGATTGCTGGGGAAAAGATCAACAACCTCAGATATGCAGACGATACCACTCTAATGGCAGAAAGTGAAGAGGACCTAAAGAGCCTCTTGCTCAGGGTAAAAGAGGAGAGCGCAAAAGTGGGCTTGAAGCTCAACATCAAAAAAACTAAGATCATGGCATCCGGTCCCATCACTCCTTGGTAAATAGAAGGGGAAGTCGTGGAAGTAGTGACAGACTTCACATTCCTGGGATCCCAAATCACCGCAGACTGTGACAGCAGCCATGAAATTAAAAGACGCCTGCTACTTGGGAGGAAAGCGATGGCGAACCTAAACAGCATGATAAAAAGTAGAGACATCACCCTGCCAACAAAAATACGCATGGTCCAAGCAATGGTATTCCCAGTAGTCATGTATGGCTGCGAGAGTTGGACTATAAGGAAGGCCGAGCGCCGAAGAATAGATTCTTTTGAACTATGGTGCTGGAGAAGACTCTTGAGAGTCCCTTGGACTGCAAGAAGATCAAATCAGTCAATCCTAAAAGAAATCAACCCTGACTGTTCCCTGGAAGGCCAGATAATGAAACTGAAGCTCAAATACTTTGGCCACCAAATGAGAAGGGAGCACTCACTGGAGAAGACTCTGATGCTGGGAAAGATTGAAGGTCAAAGAAGACGGGGACGGCAAAGGATGAGATGGTTAGACAGTGTCATCGATGCAACGAACATGAAACTGAGCAAACTTCAGAGGACAGCGGAAGACAGGAGGGCCTGGCGGGATCTAGTCCATGGGGTCGCAAAGAGTCGGACTCGACTGTGCGACTGAACAACAACAGACTGCAAACCAATGTAGTTGGTACTTTGCTGTCACATTTCTGAACCAGCTGAAGTTTTTCAACCATCTTTAAAGGTAGACCAATAAAAGTGCATTCAGTCTACATGTTTCCATGACATTTGTGATGCTGACCACCTCTGCTTTCTATAGGAATGGACAAAGCTTGCACACCAACCTAAACTGGTTGAAGGTGCACTCCTTGCAGCCTCTGTCACCTGGTTATCCAAGGAAAGTGAGGAATACAGGAGTTCTGTAACCCATGTCATTTTCACTTTAACATTTTATTTCTAGCAAAAGGTTTAGGATTTAGGGCCTAGAAAGCAAAAGGTCACAGAGCATGGACAGTTAGTAAAGTCTCTCACATATTACTAACTGCAAGAACCCTACAAAGGATGACAGAAGATACCAACAGGATGAGCTGGATCCATGGAGGAAGAGAAAATTGATTATTTGGATTCAGATGCCATTTTTTTAAAAAAATATATCATGATACATATAACAACAATGCAACAAAACTGGGTTATAGAATCAAGTAAGCAGTGTGACAGTATAATATATACAAACGAACAAAGCAATGAAGACTACATAGAATTTCATAGGCATGGGCTGCAACCATAAATGTGATTCATATACGGCTCTGCGTCTCCGTGGAGGGAAGTCTCGAGTGGAGTGCCACAGGGCTCGGTCTTGGGCCCGGTGTTGTTCAATGTTTTTTATAAATGACCTGGAGGAAGACATAGAGGGGATGCTTATCAGATTTGCAGATGACACGAAGCTGGGTGGGATTGCTAATTCTGAAGAAGACAGAGCCAGGATTCAAAATGATCTAGATAGGCTGGAACAGTGGGCTGAGGCAAATAAAATGAATTTCAGTAGAGATAAGTGCAAAGTCTTACACTTAGGTACAAAAAAAATCAAAGGCACAGATATAGAATGGGAGGAACGTGGCTTGACAGCAGCACATGTGAAAGGGATCTAGGTGTTCTGGTTGATCACAAGCTAAACATGAGCCTGCAGTGCGATGTGACTGCGAAGAAAGCTAATGCAATCTTAGGATGGCCAGATCACGGGAGGTGGTAGTTCAGCTCTATTCTGCTATGGTCAGGCCTCACCTGGAGTACTGTGTCCAGTTTTGGGCACCACAGTTTAGGAAGGATGTTGACAAGCTCGAGCTTCGGTGCAGGGGAGGGCACAGGGCTGAGGTGGGATGTCTCTTTGCTGTGGCTGCTGGTGTGGGATCGTGGCCTTGATGGCCAGAGGAGTGTAGTAAAGAGGGAGCTGCAGAAGCACGCACACTGAGAGAAAAAAGGTTCTTTCAGGGGGGTGGGTAAAGAGAGCAAAGCAGGCAAGCATGGGGTCCTCCGCAAGCCGTCTTGGCTCAGCCCTGGCACAGAGGAGGAGGTGAAGGCATTATTTATTTATTTTTATTTATATTTCAATTTGTATCCCGCTCACCCCCTAAGGGCTCTGAGCGGCTTACATGTTCCAATTCATACAATCCTAAACCTAGGGCCTCCCTCTCGTCTTCCCTCCCCCAACTCTGCAAGCAAAGCCAGCTTCTTCCAGGGACAAGGAGAAAGGAGCCTGGCAATTGTTGGAACATCCGCAGGGCCCTGATCTCTTCTGGGAGCTCATTCCACCAGAGTGGAGCAGCCACTGAGAAAGCCCTGGCCCTGGTTGTTACTAGCCTGGCCTCCTTAAGACTCAGGAGGGCCAGCTGATTCTAGGTCCCTTATCACAGTGCTCTCTGGGGTACATGTGGGGAAAGGCGGTCCCTCGGGTATGTAGGTAGAGACCATAAAGGGCTTTAACGGTAAGAACCAGCACCTTGAAATGAATCCCATAAGCTATAGGCAGCCAGCACAATGTCTTAAGCACAGGCTGGATGTGCTCCCAAACAGGAAGCCCCATCAGAAGCCTGGCCGCGACATTTTGCATCAGCTGCAGCTTCTGGATTTGAGACAAGGGCAGCCCCATGTAGAGGGCATTACAGTAGTCCAGTCTCGAGGTGACCATCGTGTGGATCACTGTTGCCAAGTCGTTGCATTCGAGGAAGGGAACCAACTGCCTGATCAGCCGGAGATGATAGAAGGCTGACTTGACAGTGGCCGCTACATGGGCCTCCATTGTTAAGGAGGCATCTAGGAGCACTCCCAGGCTCCTAACCTCCGGTGCTGACACCAGTGGTGCCCCATCAAAGCTCGGGAGTGGGATCCCTACCCTCGGGTTGCTCCGACTCAAACACAGGACCTCCATCTTCATCGAATCCAATTTCAACTGGCTCAGCCTAAGCCAACCAGCCACAGCTTGTAGTGCCCATTCTAGATCTTCTGGTTTGGAGTTGGACTGACCACCCAACAACAAATAGAGCTGGGTGTCATCCGCATAGTGGTGACATCCCAGCCCATGCCTCCAGGCGATCTGGGTGAGAGGGTGCATATAGATGTTGAAAAGCATCGGGGACAGCACTGCCCCTTGAGGCACTCCACATTCAAGTGGGTGCCTTTGGGACAACTGATCCCCCAGTGCCACTCTTTGTCTCCGACCTTGGAGAAAGGAAGCAAGCCACTGCAAGGCTAGTACCTGGACTCCAGTATCGGCAAGGCAGTGGATCAGTAGCTGAAGGCTGACTGTGTCAAATGCAGCCACCAGGTCTAACAGCAACAGCACTGACAATCTGCCCTGATCCAGGTGCCACCAGAGGTCATCAGTGAGGGTGACCAGTGCGGTCTCCATTCCGTAACCTGGGTGAAAGCCAGACTGGAAGGGATCTAGAATGGAAGTGTCATCCCTGTAACTGAGTTGCCAACTGAATTTGGTGTTAGGTGGACTCAGGGCTTTGAGCCACCCTGTCTCTCTGCTCATGCTGAGCAGAGGGGCTTAGCTAGAGGGCTCCTCAGCTGTGGACCCACATTTTGACTGTGATTCTAGCCCCCACTGCTCCCACCTGGACCCAGCCAGGGTGGACAAGTTGGCCTTTCTGAAGGCTACCCCTCTGTGGACCTCACACGGTAAGATCCAGGCCTCCTGTTGTGCGTGTGTGTCCCCCATTCCTCCTTCTCTCTGTGTGATCTGGCATGTGAGTTGTGCCCTTGGTGCTTGGGTGGGAAGATGGCTATCTCTGCCGAGTGGGCTCCCTCACCCATCACTTAGCTCACAAAACAACAATATCTACCTCATAACACAACACCTATCTCATGATCATCTCAAATGGAAAAATCTGTTCTCCACTGGACTTGTGGGGCTGGGGTGCCCTGCCCACCAAGCTGTTATGGGGCTACTTTGGGGAGCCCCATCAGAAGTCTGCATGTCCGTTGTGGCTGGCATCAATCGTCACTCTGATTTCCACTATTCTGATGGGGCTGGGGTGCCCTGCCTTCCAAGCTGTTGTGGGGTAACTTTGGGGAGCCCTCATTAGAAGTCTCTTGTCATGTCTGCCTTTCTGTTGTTGCATCACTAATCACTTTAAATGGAAAACTATGATTTCCATTGGTCTGGTGGGGCTAGGGTGCCCGCCACGCTGTCATGGCATAACTCTGGGGATCCCCTGTTAAAACTCTGGGGATGTCTGCCTTTCTGTTCTTCAGAACCTGCCTTTGAAGACTTGGGGAGTCTGCAAGCATAGGGGGAGTGCCTGCCTTACTTCCATGGTCTAGCTGGGAAGGGGTCTGCCCAGGTGAAGTTTCCCTGTGAATTTGGCATCACTGGCTTGTTCCTGAGCTGTTCTATAGACTCCTGTAACTACAGCTGTCTTTTCCAGGGAGAGCCCCAGGGGGGTGTTTGGGGGGTCCATAACCCCAGAAATGTAATCTGCCCCCAACTTGGACAGATTGTAGAGGAGCAGGAAGCTGGGTGAGGTTTCCCGTGAGTTTGATGTGTATAGCTTGCAACGGGGGCTTTCTATACACTTTTGAACCTGTGCCTGACATTTCCCCCCAAAGCACTTTCCTGTCTTAACCTTAGTCCTGTTGGGTTTGCAGTGTCACAGTAGTACTCATTCTGCTGGGTACATTTCACTGGTTCCACTGGGCTTGCAAAAAATGCTCCTCCCACTTTCAGTTTCTACTGAGCGATTCTCTGGTTTGACTTGAGTCCATTGGAAACAATGGAGGATGGGGCACCTTCTTGAGGGGGGCATAACTTGGACTCTGCATGTCCAATCCTTACCAAACATGGCAGGACGGTAGAGGAGACTCATCCAGAGATTTAATGCGAATTTGGCATCTCTAGATTGCACAGAATCTGTTCTATACACTACTGAACCTGTGCCTGTCATTTCCCCAGAATGCACATTCTTGGAGGCATCTTCATTGGGGTGATATAACTCAGACCTCGTAAATCCAGTCCTCACGAAACTTGATGGACAGGTAGAGGAGAGTCAGCCACCAAAGATTCCCTGTGATTTTGGAGTCTCTAACACATTGGGGTGGCATTCTACTGCATCACAAACTTCACAAACCAAACTAGTTCATCTAGTGCAAAAATGTTTGTGACAGTCCATGGTTCGTGAACGGTGCACACTACAAACCATGAACTGAACCACGTTTTCCCAGTTCATGCCCATTCCTACTTTGGAAGACCCTTTAGATGGTTCAGGGTGCTTACCAGCTTTCTTACACTGATGTGCCATACCCTGCACTATTATTACCAAGGCCAGGTAGGGGCTAAAAAACCTTCCCAATGTTAGGCTTATTTATAAAACATCACCACCCTTCAAGCAATGTGAAACAGGTATAAAAAGCTCCTTCCATCTCCTTATAAACACACCACCTGTTTTACACATACATGGAAGAAACATGCATATTGGGTCCTGCTATGTGTTTAAAATGAATAGAATTAATACAAATCCAGAGGCACAGTCAAATTCTTTGGAATTCTAGATGAGAGCCATTTAGTAAGGTTTACAGGGTAATGATATACTAAGAATTTGTATACATACACAGGCAAATGATCCAATAGATCCTACAAGTAGAATCATATAATAACAGAGTTAGAAGGGGCCATACAGGGCATCTAGTTCAACCTCCTCCTACTCAATTCAGGATCATCCTAAAGCATCCCTGACCAGTGTTTGTCCAGCCGCTGCTTGAAGACTGCCAGTGAGGGGGAGCTCACCACCTCCGTAGGCAGCTGATTCCACTGTTGCACAATTCTTACTGTGAAAATGTTTTTCCTAATATCCAGCCGGTACCTTCCCACCCTTAATTTAAACCCATTATTGCGAGTCCTATCCTCTGTTGCCAACAGGAACAGCTCCCTGCCCTCCTCTAAGTGACAGCCCTTCAAATACTTAAAGAGAGCAATCATGTCCCCCCTCAGCCTCCTCTTCTCCAGACTAAACAATCCCAAGCCCCTCAGTCTTTCCTCATAGGGCTTGGTCTCCAGGCCCCTGATCATCCTTGTCACTCTCCTCTGCATCTGCTCCATTCTGTCCACATCCTTTTTGAAGTGAGGCCTCCAGAACTTCACACACTACTCCAAGTGCAGCCTGACCAGTGCAGTATACAGCAGGGCAACTATGACATCTTGGAATTTGGATGTTGTGCCATAATATTTCGCTTACAGTCCACCCGTATCCCAAGATCTTGTTCATATACATTGTGACCCAGTATATGTGCTTCTCATTTTTGTTACCACCCTTCAAGCAATGTGAAACAGGTATAAAAAAGCACCTTCTCTCTTCCAGTTTGAGAAGGATGAAAAAAAAATCCAGCTTTGCCCTGAAGCAAGCGGCTAATCCCAACTTTCACTTTGAAACAGTAGGAGGGATGAAAGATCCAGTTAACAGTCTGTTACGATGAGGCTGGCTACATTTAAATATGAGCATGTCCTCCTATTAGCCAGTCTATATGTGCTTGGGTAACAAAAATAAGAAGCACAATGTGCTATGTCTGCATCTGCCTATCACAATTTTATCCTGTTATTCCTCCAAAGTGCTCAGGGTGGCATACATAGTTCTCTCTTTCTTCATTTTATCCTCAGAGAGGGGAAAGAGAGCTGCCAATAGAAGTTCATCCAGTAAGTTTCATAGCTGAACATGGATTGGAACCCAGGTCCCTCCAGTATGATTTCCATATTTTAACTATTGCACCACATTGTTCTTGTTGTTGTTGTTCAGTCACACAGTCGAGTCCGACTCTTCGCGACCCCATGGACCAGATCACACCAGGCCTTCCTGTCTTCCGCCGTCCTCTGAAGTTTGCTCAACTTCATGTTCGTTGCATCTATGACACTGTCTAACCATCTCATCCTTTGCTGTCCCGGTCTTCTTTGACCTTCAATCTTTCCCAGCATCAGGGTCTTCTCCAGTGAGTGCTCCCTTCTCATTTGGTGGCCAAAGTATTTGAGCTTCAGTTTCATTATCTGGCCTTCCAGGGAACAGTCAGGGTTGATTTCTTTTAGGATTGACTGATTTGATCTGCATATATAATAGTGAAATATACTCAGCCCATGGACCCAAGGCAAAACAAATGTACAAAGAACAATGTACTCTTGGTACCTGTGCTGCAGTTCTTTGTAGTTCTTTTGTGATCCTCGAATACCTTACCACTCCCTGATTCATCTCTGAACATCACAGGTTTGTGATCCCAAATATAAAGACACACAGTTTTTCAAAGAGTATTACTTTAGAGAACTCTGTAATTGTAATTGATTTGTTTGGGGAGAATATCCATAGGGAGCTGTAACCAAAAGGAGGATTAACCCACTACTCACACTCTTGATATCCTGCCTTCCCTATGGAAATACAATAGCAAGGCCATTTTTTTCGAGTTGTCAATACCCACATAGTCAAAATACAGGTCAGTCAATTTCAAGCATCTGCTTCTCCATCCATCAGGAAAAAATGAAAAAGAAAATTGTAATAGCACTATGTCCTTGAGGTCTACAACAATACATCACTGTCCAAACTTATCACTGAAGGAGGTGTTTAGATATTTTAATGATTTGTTTTTGTAGAACCAATCCGGGGTGGGGGTTGTGATTCTTTTTTGTAAAAGTTAACGACAATATTTGCATGGTTATTTCTATTTTGCTCCAAATTTTAGTATGGAAAAAAAAGACTGCAGTCTTTGTGACATCACAAATGTTGATATGCTTATGAGTGTGCACACAAAAGTCTCAAATTTATTCACAGTGAGAACATCTCTAGAAACCATTTTTGGGCATTTTCTTTTTTATCTAAAGCTGAGGCTGTAAAAGAGATCACCCTGTCCACCACTATGGATGGACTTAACTACATCTGTAAAGAGCTACAGTTACCATTATATCCCACACATCAGGTAATGCACAACAAAGAACATGTTTTACCAGCTGTACTTGGTAAAATTATCTTCTTTCCTGAGTTCTGCAGATCTAGCTATGCTGTCTCCAATATTTCCAGTTAAAGGACTTCTGGGAGCTGGTGTTAGGAAAGACCTTTCTCTACCAGAGGCTCTTTAGAGCTGCTGCTATTCAGAGTAGACAATATTAAACTTGATTGACCAGTGGATGGACCAATGGCTTGAATTGGTATTCTGATTAATTTCACGTCCCTAATCCATGTTAGATCTGTATTATTTTAACCATAAACAATAACAATATCCATATAAAAAGTTCCCATTTTCAGTTTACTGACTAGACATTATACATGTATATCTAGCCAGCAGCCGCCTATAAAGAGTGTTCAGAAATCAGGGCCAGTTGCTTGAATGGAGAAGTCCACTGGGAGATGGAAAAGCCAGGCCAAAGCTGGCAGGAGTTCTGAAAGGGTGGATTGAGAACTGTTGCCGCATGCTCTAGATGAGAAGGTGACTGAAATTGCTAAAGGACCCCAGAGTAAATAAAAGAGGCAGTGCAGTGCTGACTAATCTGGATAGTTTGTTCCAGCATGTTTGATCTGCTAATTTAAATTTGTTTTTGCGTATCAAAGGGAATGGTTGCATTATTATTCCCCCATCCAGAATCTACACATTCATTCATAGTGGCCAGAAAGGACAAGTTGTTCACTCTCTGTTTCGGTTAGTGATATGAACAGGTATTGTATCAAAGGGAATAGTTGCATTATTATTCCCCCATTCAGAATCTACACATTCATTCATAGTGTCCAGAAAGGACAAGTTGTTCACTATCTGTTTCGGTTAGTGATATGAACAGGTATTCAAGATCATCTAAATCTCATTTACAGGCCAGGATGTTTTTGACCATACGCTGTGCTTTATTCCTTCTGCATCATAAGCATCATACAGTTTGCAGCTGAATTCTTACAGATGAGAGAAGATATGGTAGAGAAAAATGCAAGCCAGTAATGGAACACATCCCCCCTGCCTTGCCCTCCTCACTCTATAACACATACCTGGCTTGCAAATAAATGTTTCTAACACTATAGGGCACTTAGCAACTTTTGGAGATCTCCCCCCAACCACCCTCAAGGATTTGCAGTATACTGAGTAAAAAGCAATCTCGGCAAGAAACTTAATTAACACCCTCTAACATAATTATTAGCACTTCACAGTGCTGCACACCCAGTCATTGTGCGGGGTCCTGCATTACCAAATGGTATTGATGAAAAGTCTCCCTTCCCCTGTGAGAACCACTTATGCAATGGATGTGCCAGGACCGCCACAGAAAGGTTTCAGCAGGTGACATAGTGGCTGCCTGTAGAATGAAACTGTGGGGGGAGGCCAAAGGAAAAAAGAGCAATTCTTAAAAACCTGTTTGCATAGTTGCCAATTAAAATTGAAATTATATATATATATACATATATATTGGAAGAGCAAAAGAAAATTAGGCTGAAAGGTATTTACTTCCATTAAGGAATTTCAACGGTCCATGTAACACTTTCCATTTACCTAACAGGAGTAAAACAATGTTCTTCCCCACACACACACACACACCAAATGAAAAGCAAATGTTCAAATAGTAAGTGCTTTGTTTCCTCCAAAGCCGAAGCAGGTTTTGTCTCATCCCTGCAATTGTTAGCTTTATGATGGATCATCAAGGAAAAACTAATGATGCTTTTAGTATCCTGCTTTGAAGTCACCCAGCATAGAAGATAATTATGATAATGTACACAACAGCTTTTGCTTCAGTCAAAGCATTGTCCCCATCAATCTCTTTTCTGTTGTTGCTTTCTTTCTCTCTGCCCTCCCCGCAGCAATATCTTGGATAGCTATAACAGGCCCAGCGTCTTTCCCCTTTCCTTACTATTAATGTTCACTGAACCATTTTTAATTAAAGAAATGTATATTGACATGCATAAAATAACCAGGTCAGGGAATGGAGCTGAAATTGATTGAGTGGAGCTCTTTCACACTTATTTCAATTTATGAATGTTCAGATGCAGATGGATAGTGAAAAGGTTTAATTTCCGTATGTGTTGTTTTGCACAGCCTAGTATAATGTAAGCCTTAATTGAACATGCTGTCTGTCGACATGGAGCAATCAAGCATGTCCATTTTTTCATAAGCAGAGGTCGCAGGTCAACACTACGCAACTTCATGCAATCTAGTTACAGAATCAAATTTACATTTGATCCAGCTATGATATTAAAGACTATGGATCTGGAAAATTAGCATTCAACAAAGAATGCCATATGCATCTTGGAATGGAAACTCTTGCATTCATAGAGTTGAGATTTCATTTTTCTGCATTAAGGAATAGAGCCAAGCTTATCTCTATCTTTTTGGTTCTCATTCATTTTTCTTGGTTAGGTCATGATTTCCTTTTTGAGCAAGACCATGTAGGGTTTTTGATTCATCTTAAACCATATTCATAAATTTCTCCTGACATCATCTGTTTCCCAGTCATTTTGATCTGACAACCCCATGGTATTAGTGATTCACACTGCTTTTTTCTATGTGTAAAAATATGCAGAATTCTCCACCTGCTGGGTAATATTAAATCAGAGCAGTATGGGGTGCTCTTTCAAACATACCTATTTTGCTAGAGAAAAAGCACTTTATCTACTTGAAAATCTTTATCACTTTGTATTTTATCAGCAAATGAATTGTTTTGGCATGTTGCATCATGCGTTTCCTCTATACTCTGTGTCCATGTAAAAATTATGCAAATATCTATAGCCCAATATACACCATAATATGTTATATAATGTCAGTGCCTTAGCTAGACTGGTGAGAGTAGGTGCACAGCCCTATCTGAGGCAGTGCTTTGCTCCACCTAAGAAATATTAAAAAATAAAATAAAAATTGTGACATGACAGATGAAAATGTTCATTTCAAAGGAGAAGATTCCTGGTTATTGCTTCCATCCATCTCACTCAATCATCTCTACCCATTCAACATGCTGTCTGGTTCAGGGTAGATTGCTTGTCATCATCCTGGGGGGGGGCTCCTTTAGCCACCATGGCTGGGAATTTGGAAAGATTCTTAAAGGGGGTCAGGATAACTTCTGGAACTTGTTCTTTATATAAGAAATGTGTTCATTATTAGTAGGTTAAAAATGTCTAAATAGGGATGGGCATGAACTGGCTCAAAAACTAGAGTTTGTGACAAATTTTGGCCAGTTTGTGCTTTGTGAAGTCAAGTTCATGGCAGATCAACTTTCAAGCTATTCATGGAGATTTGTGCTGGTTCCTGAGTGGAAACATATCTAGACAGACTTTCTCCACTCAATCAAAGTGTTTACAGAACTTCAAAGCAACATCTTGGAGGGCATGTAGCCGGGGGAGGTCCCCTGTGATTTTGATGTCTCAAGCTTGCACAGGATCAGTTCTATTCACTCCTGAATTTTGGTCATTTTGATGGGTGTAGGTTCAGGAGATTCAGGAGTATATTTTTTATTTTTATTTTTATTTATGCTTTCGACTTGTATCCCGCTCAAACCCTCCAAGGGGTTTCTGAGCGGCTTACACAATTTCATTTATCCCTATCTATGGCCACATCATCAGGGGTGGGGACTGCCCTACTGGCACCCCGGCTTGAGATACCAAGCTCACAGTGGACCTCCCCCAAATGCTCCTCTACATTCCTTCCAAGTTTGGGGATTCTAGCTTGTGTAGGATCTCTTAGCTTGCACAGGATCTGTTCTATACACTCCTGAATTTTGGTCATTTTGACGGGTGTAGGTTCAGGAGATTCAGGAGTATATAGAACAGATCCTGTGCAAGCTTGAGATACCAACCTCACAGTGGACCTCCCCCAGATGCTCCTCTACATTCCTTCCAAGTTTGGGGATTCTAGCTTGTGTAGGATCTCTTATTTACACTACTGAACCTCCTGAACCTGTGCCTGCAAAATGACAACTGCAGTCATTTTGTCAGGTGCAGGTTCAGGAGGTTCAGAAGTGTATAGAACAGTTCCTGTGCAAGCTAGGGACACCAAACTTGCAGGGGATCTCTGGCTGATTCTCCTCTACTTGCCTTCCAAGGTTGGGTTTATCTAAGTTATGGCACCCCTAAGAAGGTGCCCCCAGGGAAGTGCTTTCTGGGGAAATGACAGACCTCACCAAACTTGGAGGGCAGATAGAGGAGAGTCAGCCAGAGATCCCCTGCAAGTTTGGTGTTTCTAGCATGCCAGGCCATTCTACCTCCTCACAAACTGAACCAGATAAACTTTCATGATGGTTCACTTTTTGCAGATGGGGCACACCATGAACCAAACCAAACTGCATTTTTGCAGTTCATGCCCATCCCTGTTTCTGAACTTAGAAAAACTTCAGCTTATCTATTTTTGATACACATACATCCAAAGATGTTAATATAAACATAACTTGGGCCTGGAAAAGAGCACAGATGATTCTGTTTGTATGAGGAAATGACTGCTTTTTCATTTATTTCTGTGTATCCCCACCAGAAACTGGTAGCCATCATGTATAGATGAAGGCTGACTACAGTCCTGTATGGAGTTCCCAAGTAAATTGTCCCAAAGGCTCATGGGCTAGACCAGAAGAAGAAGATGGATGGCATTTAAAAAGGGTATTGAAGTGCAAAAAGTATGAAAATAGATATGCATGGGGCTGGAAACAAAATGGCGTAACTCATGACTATCTAAGCATTTGGGTATGTAATTCCCAGGGCTTGCTAATTTTGTCATTCTGTCTGAAGGGCAAGGCACAAATATCCAAGTATTATCAAAGTATATGAACTATAGGAAATTTCTCTCTAGTTCCAGATGTACCAGGCTGATAAACCCTAAACCAGGGGTGGCCAAACTTACTTAATGTAAGAGCCACATAGAATATCTTCTCTGTATTGTTCCAATTTTAGTATATGTGTTGCCGAAGCGAGCACTGAGCCACATAGAATAAACATCAGATGTTTGAGAGCCGCAAGACATGAACAACTATTACACACATGCCTTTATTGAGAAATATGCAAATTTGCTTTTTATTAACATTAAATGAGACTGCCAAAAATAAAAACAAAAGGGGTAAAAACGGATAATGATACTGATATTTATTTGTCCAATGATATTTATTTGTTTGCTAATGATATTTGACTAAGGGAGGTGGTGGAAAGAAAAAATGAAAGAGGTGGAAAGAGAGAGAGAGAGAAACAAAGAAAGCAAATAGATGGGAGAGGGAGGGGGAAGGAGAGAAGGGAGAGAGAGAGAGAAAGGAAGGAAGGGAGAAAGACAGAAAAAGAGAAATAAAGGTAGAAAGGTGGGGGGGTATCTTTGAGAATGCATTTAAAGTTGCTTTCTTTTTCTGCTCAAGCCTATCCAGGGAAGGGAACACTGGCTGGGGAAGGGAAAACTGATTGGGGAGGCATGCCTCCCCTTTGCTTCCCCAGCCACCCTGCTGAGAGCCGCACAATATGTGTGAAAGAGCCACATGCGGCTCCTGAGCTGCAGTTTGGCCACCCCTGCCCTAAACATTGGTGGCTATTTATAATCATTTTTCCAGGGAGAAAATAGGAACAGAACATTTCCCAATATAGAACATAAACTGTATATTTTGTCACAATCTCATTTTTTAAAATCTGTACTGCTGCTTTTTCAGGAATTAAGAGCATGGTACAAAAGGTACGATTCATACATCAAGCAAAAAGATTAAGAAGTTAATTAACTAAATCCAAGGAAAGAACCTCGGACACCTTTCTTCTGTGTTCTTCCATGAACTACTGTTCTGCATTCAAGCAGAATTCAGTTTTTAAAAATATAAAGAGGGAGATCTAATGACTGAGATAAGAAATGTTTGGGTGTTTGATTTCCCCCTTTATAGCCACATTAATCAGAATGAAATTCTACAGAGGCATTAAAAAATTGCTCTATGTGAATGCAGCCAGTAGAATATTACCAAACCTACCCGGCTGCTCTTATCCAATTTTACAGCTGAACTGACCAATGCTGAAGGTAATCATTGAATGAGTAAATTTCTCAGTTCATATCAGAATTCATGACTTTGCTTGTTCTAAAACTTTTACTTATGAGTATAAGAAGCAGCCCTATTCAGAATCAGATCAGTGATCTGTCAAGCCCAGCATTATCTATCATGCCTAATAGCAGATAGGCAATGTCTTAGGCAGAGGTCTATTGTAATCCTGTTACTTGAGATCCTTCAACTGGAGGCGCAGTGTGGACGTTCCTGGGCATTGCCTTTTGTAGATCAGGGGAAGTGCAAGGCAAGGAAGGTTGATTGGCAGCATCATGCTGCCCACTGGTGTCTGGGGGGGCAGGATTGGCCTCAGGCTGGGCTGGCAGGCTTTGTCAGCAAGGGCTGACCCTGAGGGATGGGGCACCACTGCCCCCTTCAGCTATTTAACTGCATGCTGTGGCCAACTTGGCCTCAGTTCGTGTTTGACTTTTTTTTTGGCTGGAGCATACCTGCATAACTCCAGGAGAAAGATCATGTGCTCCCGTCATCGACGAAAGCAGAGTGGGTTGTTCAGCCTCTTCCTTTGCAACCACACTGGAGAAGACATTTAAAGGGCCACACCAGCTGATCAGCAGCTACATGCTTCTGCACAGCTGATTTGTAGTGTGCCAGTTTGCACTTTAAACAAGGAAAGCCCCTCAGCAGCTGGCTGTGTCCTGATGGTGAACTATGGCTGCCTGCTCTAGTTTTCATTTTTACTCAGCTGGAGCCCAGGGCTTAAGTGGCTAACATTGGGAGGTGTGCAAATGATTGCTCAGCAGTGGGACCTTCTCTGGTAGACAGTATGGTGACTGCATGGGCCTCCGCATTGGGAGGGGCCTGACAGTATTATAGGTTAGCAGTCTGGGAGCACCAGGCGCTGTGGTGTAACACTCTAGCAGAAATTTCTTGGGCCTTTGGTGCTGGTTGGTCCAGTTTGTGATTCCATCCACCAAGGTACAGATCTGCCTTAGCCCTAGTGGTCTCAGCCATCCATAGCATGCTTGAGCAGCTGCTTTGGGCAGTTTGAGGCAAGCCCTTCCCCCATTTTGTTGGCTCCTTTTTGTGGGCTTCTATCGTGGCTCATCATGTGCTAAGCTCAGTCTCATTACAGCACAAGGCCTGAGGCAAGGTATTAAAATGCACATGCTTAGTTGTTGTTATGAACCGAAGTACATCACAAACAAGGCCTGTTTCATGGTTCGTGAATCTCGGTTCATGCCATCCTGCCCTCACAAGCTCCCAAGAACCAACCAAGTGGGTTCAAGTGGTTCATGTCGGTAGACATACTGGCGCCGGCAGAGTGTGTGTGGAAAAGGCATTTAAAGAGACCGCCTTATCCTAGCCACTTGCAAAAACCATTTAAAAGTATCCCTTTAAATGGTTTTTTTCAAGCTGCACTGCCACAAGGGAACATTTCCTTTAAATGGCTTTTGCATTTCAACATTTAAAGGGAACATTCCCTTTAAATGGCTTTTGCAAGATCTCCCCCCCTCCTTCCATTCTGCTGGCAAGGGAGGTTCATGCTGGTTCTTGGGACCTCATGAACCATGAACTGGGATGAACCTCTATTTTCCCGGTTTGTGCCCATCCCTAGTTGTAGCTGTTTATAATTGATCGGTATAGATAGGATTAATTAAATATTTAGGTTTTTAGTTACCTGTAGTAATTTTTTGGACAGTGGCAAATATAAAATAAGTTAAAAAAACCAACAATGTAGATTTATACTTGCTTGGATTTACAATAAAGGAACACTTCATATGTTAGGAGGTTAAGGCACAAGTTGGTTTCATATTACACAGGAGGGGTATCTAAGTGTGCTAGGTCAGTTTCTGATCAAATTAATCCACAGTTGAGCCATACATTCTTGCTGGCCATGCCTCTGAAGAAGGTTCCTGCAAATAAGATGTATGCGGCTGGCTGCCAGCCCAAGACAGTCAAGTGCAGCACAGAAGTGAGGGGGGGCATGGGCTGGCACTGTTGACCCCATCTGGCAAAGACCCCTCTCCCAAGGGTGCTCCTTATGGCACCAAGGGTGCACCCCACCAGGCCTATGGCTTGGACACCCTCCAAGAATGCTGTACAGTCCCCTACTAGGGTGTCTCCTGGGCAACAGGTGTCTCCTGTTCTGGTAGATGACACAGCTATTTTGCAGGGCATCTTACAGCCATAAGTGCTATTGTCCAAACGGATGGACTGGCTAGGATTAGGCTGTGTCTTCCCCGAATCTCCCACTGATGCCCTGCCACATTCTCCTGCAGAATCCAGCTCTCTCAGTGGGGAGCTGCTCTCTCAATGGGAAGCAAGCACAGTTCTGTTGGTATTGGGGAACGGAGCAACCCCATGGGCCCTTTGCCCCTCTCCCTTACAGTGATTTTGAGGATCCTCCTGGAATCTATTTGCCATGTAAGCTTCACAGATGTGTCCTTTGTGGATATTTTGTGGATATTTTGTGGATATCCACGCTTCTTGCCAATCACTTGGAAAATGTCCTCAAGGCCCAGGCACTAGCAGGGGATGCCCCAGCTGTAGAGAATGATGAAGCCTTTAGGAAACTGACATCACACAATGTAGGGTGATTTCCCACAAGCGCTGCTCCACGCTCACTCCTCCCTTTTGCCCCGATGGTACGTGTCAATTTCACACAAGCTGCTGCGTGGCTGCATTTTGCCTCGCAGCTTTGCGCGACGCGGCGGAAATTGCACGAAGCTGCAAGGCAAAATGTGGCTGTGCAGCAACTTGTGTGAAATTGATATGTACCATCGGGCCAAAGAGAAGAGTGAGCCCAGAGCAGCGCTTGTGGGAAATCACCTGTAGTCTCTAATGGGATCTTCTCAACAACAAGAGCTGGTTACTGACAGTGAGGCCTTACATGAAGCCCCGGTCAGACCTTAGCAATGCAAATGTGTCTTTTAAACGGAACATCACCCTGCATGTTTGCTGGGAATATGATCTGGGCAGATGGCAATGCATGTGTTGCAAGTTTGATCACAACTGTGATGCGTGTTTCAGTCCTCAGCCCGGGCCCTCATGCCCCCTGAGGTGGGAGCTCACAGCAGCCCTTTACCCCCTCCTCCACATGCAGTTGCTGGCAGTCATAAGTTCTTTCAGATCTGTTCTCTCAAGGGCAGTTCATGAGAGAGCTCTCTCAGCCCCACCTACCTCACAGGGTGTCTGTTTTGGGGAGAGGAAGGGAAAGGAGTTTGTAAGCCGCTCTGAGACTTCTTTGGGTAGTGAAGGGCAGGGTTTCAATCCAATCTCCTCTTCTTCTTTTGGGGGTCCCAACTAGGGGTGTGCATGGGGGGAAATTCTGTATTTTTCAAGTTCAGGTAAACCAAACTAAAAAAAACATCAGTAAATGCTGGTATTTTTGAATCCCAATATTAGTATGATAATAGGATTCAGGAAATATTCGGTATTGCCAAAAACATTTGGCTTGCCAGAAGAGTGTGTCAGTTTCACTCCCCCTCCACTACCAAGTGGAGGGGGGAGTGAAACTGACATGCTCTCCCTCCCCTAAGCTTCCCTGGCTGGCCTGAGGCTGTGAGTCAACTGGAAGTGTGAAGGCAGATTGGGGAGGCATCTTTAAATGTCCCTCCTCACTTCCCCTCCCCAGCCAACCTTTGCTTCCCCAGCTGTCCTGCAATGGCAGGTCGGATGGGGAAGCGAGGGGGTCATTAAAAGATGCCTCCCCTTCTGTTTCTTTGCTTCCCCAGCCAGCCCACCATGGCAGGCTGGCTGGGGGAGTGAGGGGGAGCATTTAAAGTTGCCTCCTCTTCTCTTTCTTCACTCCCCCAGCTGGCCCACCTTGGCTGGCTGGGGAAGTGAGGAGGGGGTATTTAAAGATGCCCCCTTCTCTTTCTTTGCTTCTCAAAATGGCCTGCTGTGACAGGTCAGCTGGGGAAGAAAAGACTGATCAGGGAGGCATCTTTAAATGCCTCTCCTTTTCTTCCCCTCCCCAACTGGCCTGCCAAGGTGGGTTAGCTGGGGAAGCAAAGAAAGAAGGGGTTAAAAAAAAGTTTAACCACCTTATCTCTCCATTGCACCCTATGGACCATAGGATACAATAGAGAGAGTGTGCTGCCCCTGCAGCACAACTTGAGAGAAGGGGTTTAAAGTTTAACCCCCTTCTCTGGAGTCTCCCCACATCTGTGGTGTGATCTCTCCATTGTACCCTATGGCCTTTCTTTTTGCTTCCCCACCTGGCCCACCATGGGAGGCATCTTTAAATGCCTCCCTTTCACTTCCCCTCCACAGCCAACCTTCCCAGCTGCCCACCGAAGAAAGTGGAGATATTTAAATACCTTTGCTTCTCTGGGAGGCACACAACTGCAGCACGCCTCTCCAGTGAAAGGAAGGCATTTAAACATTAAGTACTTTCCCTTGCCTCTGGGGCTCATGCCACCTCCACAGCGCTACTCTCCCCAGGCAAGGGAAGGCATTTAAACTTCCCTTGACTGTGGAGTCAGGCCACAGAGGCAGCACGAGCTCCAAAGGCAAAGGAAAGTGTTTAAAGTTTAAACAGCTTCCCTTTGTTGGAGGGGCATGCTGTAGCGACCTGCCTCCCAAGCAAAGGTATTCCCTGAATGAATGCTGAATAAATTTGGCATTCATTCAGGGAATCCCTGTTTGGCTAGCCGAAACAGATCAGAGAATCTGATTCGGCTTTTGGCATGCCCAAATAATGCCAAAAAGGCATTATTCAGGTTTTTCTTCAATTCGGCTGAACTGAATGCACAGCCCTAGTCCCGACCCTCCACCAATTCTAACAGTAAGAAGGAAGAAAGGTCCTTGAGGGTAGAGCCACTCAACTGAATGCCCGTTCAGGGGCTGCTGGCTGGCTTCCACCACCAGGTGGCAAGGGGGCCATGCAGCAACTGGCACCCGCATGTATACCAGAATCTTGCTACTCCATGGTTTTATCCCCCAGCAGGATTGCTGGGGGAGTGTGGTTATCAGGTGGCAGGAGGGTCACCCAATGCTGGATCCATCCCCATGCTGCACCAATGGTCTTTTGGCTGCATCCAATAAAAACTGTGGCCATGTTTTCACCAAGTCTTGGGTCTGTGTGAGTTCCTTCTATTGCATCACCCCCATTTCCCCTGAGCCAACAAATGCCAGAAATGAACTTGAGGTCTTGTGGTTACAAAGCATGTGCTCCTCTATGAAGCATGGGCATTCCTTATAGTCAGTAGTCTCCACTGCTTCCATTTATGTAATGAGACTTTCAGTTTTATCATGCATAAGCCTGAATTCTTTTTGCAGAGTGGAGAGACATCTAGAGCCGGAGCAGATATATCCCTGCTCTCTCCCTGAAGGAGATACTATACATTCACGAGAACCATGTGATATAATCATCCAATTTTATAAATAAGGAATTGAGTCTGAGTGATGATGTCTCATCAAGGCCTCTCTGCAGTTGATGAAAGACCTTAGTACAATTTCGATAAATGTTATAGTTGGGGAGATAGGATTTTATTATGTACCGTTTGTTATGTTCTGTGACGTTTTCAGCACATGGTGACTCGCTGTGAGAATACCTTTTTATTTCCTGAGAACAGTCAATGATGCTCTCAAAAATCTCTTCAGATGCTTCTGGGAAGAATACTTCCATCATGGGAATGGGACGTTCAGAGGTCATCTGAATTCTCTATGGATTATAGGTGACAACTTGTCATTGTCATTATATGCATAGAAATGGTTCAGTCATTTGTCATGCTCAATGACACATTGTACATCACTTGTTTGAATAAGAACAAAACAAGAGCATCTTTTAAAATATTGGAATGAATGGAGCTTTCCCACCTCTACTTTTATCATTACCTTCACCTTGTGCTTAAACCATTGTTATTATAGTCTATTTGGAGGGAATATAAGAACTGCACATCTAGCTCAGGATTCTGGCTCCAATAGTAGATGTTGGATATGAAAGACAAAGCACTCCCCCACCACCACCACCCCCGTGTGTCCATTGTTTGTTCACAGCTTCTGGTATTCAGGGGTATACTGTTTCTGTTTGGTAGAACCATCAATAATATCCCTGTCCTCCTTGGCATTTTTCTTACCCTTTTTAAAGCCATTGTTACATCTTGTAGGAGTGAATTCTATAAGTTAATTACATAGTGTGAAGGTACTAAGGTAGTGCTTTCATAGCTATCATTTTAAAAAAGATACTACAGCAGCAAACAGTATCAGATTAATGGTTTAAAGAAGTTTTTCTTCCCCTCCCCTTTCTTTGTTTATCTTTTTGGAAAAAATAAGGGTTTGGTGTTTTGTTTTTTTTAAGAAAGAAATGCTATTTTATGGTTTCCTCCTGCATTTATTGAAAGAAAATCAAGAGTAATCTTGCTTAGCCATCCTGAAGAAGTAGGAAAGTAATTATAGAAGAGTCGGGTTTTTCCTATCAGGTTGATCACCCTCCCATCCCTCCCCAGAACATGCCACTTCCCTAAGGGTGTCCCTGGCACAGGCAAGCAATCAACAGCACCTGACTCACCACAGCAGAAGGCTCCGAGTCAGCAGTATCCTTCAGAGAGATTGGTGAGGAAAGAAATGAATGTCAACAGGCGCTCCATCTGCAGAGAGCTTTCCATGTGCTTTTTATTCCTTTTTTCTCCTCTACCGCTGTTCAACTGATGACATAACAACTTGTGAGTTATTAAAAATTTAACATTATTCAGAACCATCCATCGCCACACATTCCAAGCACTTCTCATCTTCCACACCTTGTACTTGAAAGCACTTGGCTTCATGAAGAATGGTAGGAGGAGGGGAAACCCCTCCACAATATACATTGCATATACAATACAGTGAGTGAGCTTAACTCATGTATATCAATGCCACAACTCATCAGTCATCAAGTATTTCCTGTTTCTGTTGCTCTCTCTCTCTCTCTCTCTCTCTCTCTCTCTCTCGCTCTCGCTCTCGCTCTCGCTCTCACGCACACGCACACACACACACACTTTCTCAAGATAACTCTCTCCTAGATAGAAGCAGTACTAGGTTGCCAAAAGGCTGACAGGAGTAACAGATATTTCTTTCTATGTAATATTTCATGCAGAAGTATATTAGATGTGCTCAGATACTTTCCCATTTGTATTAATATGATATAGCAATATATGTGGCTGCCTTTGAATGGTGAACAGGCAAACCATTCAACATCACAGTAATCCAAGTCTATGCCCCAACCACTGATGCAGAAGAGGCTGAAGTGGACCGGTTCTATGAAGACCTACAACACCTCATAGAACTAGCACCAAAAAAATGATGTCCTCATCATCATAGGGGACTGGAATGCTAAAGTAGGAAGTCAAAAGGTAACTGGAATAACAGACAAGTTTGGCCTTGGAAAGCAAAATGAAGCAGGGCAAAGGTTAACAGAGTTTTGTCAAGAGAACACACTGGTCATAGCGAACACCCTTTTCCAACAACCTAAGGGGCGACTCTACACATGGACATCACCAGATGGGCAACACCGAAATCAGATTGACTATATAATTTGCAGTCAAAGATGGAGAAGCTCTATCCAGTCAGTAAAAACAAGACCTGGAGCTGACTGTGGTTCAGATCATGAGCTACCCATTGCAAAATTCAGACTTAAACTGAAGAAAATCGGGAAAACCATGAGGCCATTCAGGTTTGACCTAGATCACATCCCTGATGAATATACAGTAGAGGTGAAGAATAGATTCAAGGGTCTGGATTTGATAGATAGAGTGCCTGAAGAACTATGGACAGAGGTTCGTGACATCGTACAGGAGGCAGCAATCACCACCATCCCAAAGAAAAAGAAATGTAAGAAAGCAAAGTGGCTTTCTGATGAGGCTTTACAAATAACAGAGGAAAGAAGGAAAGTGAAAGGCAAAGGCGAAAAGGAAAGATTTACCCAACTGAACGCAGATTTCCAGAGAACAGCAAGGAGAGATAAGGAGGCCTTCCTGAATGAACAGTGCAAAGTAATAGAAGAAAACAATAGAATGGGAAGGACTAGAGATCTCTTCAAGAAAATTGGAGAAATCAAGGGAGCGTTCCATGCAAAGCTGGCCATGATAAAGGACAAAAACGGTAGGGACCTAACAGAAGCAGAAGAGATTAGGAAAAGATGGCAAGAATACACAGAAGAACTATACAAGAAAGACCTCAATGTCCTTGACAAACACGACGGTATAATCACTGACCTTGAGCCAGACATCCTGGAATGTGAAGTTAAATGGGCCTTAGAAAGCATTACTAACAACAAAGCTAGTGGAGGTGATGGTATCCCAGCTGAGCTATTCAAAGTCTTAGAAGAGGATGCTGTTAAAGTTCTGCACTCCATTTGCCAGCAAATTTGGAAAACGCAACAGTGGCCACAGGATTGGAAAAGATCAGTATACATTCCAATCCCAAAGAAGGGCAATGCCAAGGAATGTTCAAACTATCGCACAATTGCACTCATATCACACGCTAGCAAGGTCATGCTCAAGATCCTACAAGCTAGGCTTCAACAGTACGTGGATAGAGAACTACCAGAAGTACAAGCTGGGTTTCGAAGAGGTAGAGGAACGAGAGATCATATTGCCAACATTCGCTGGATTATGGAGAAAGCAAGAGAGTACCAGAAAAATATCTACTTCTGCTTCATTGACTATGCTAAAGCCTTTGACTGTGTGGATCACAACAAACTATGGCAGGTCCTTAAAGAGATGGGAGTACCAGACCACCTCACATGTCTCTTGAGAAACCTGTATAAGGGCCAAGAAGCGACAGTTAGAACCGGATACGGAACAACTGATTGGTTCAGCATAGGAAAAGGAGTACGACAAGGATGTATACTGTCACCTTGCTTATTTAATATATATGCAGAGTACATCATGCGAAATGCTGGCCTGGATGAATCACAAGCGGGAATTAAGATTGCTGGGGAAAAGATCAACAACCTCAGATATGCAGATGATACCACTCTAATGGCTGAAAGTGAAAAGGATCTAAAGAGCCTCTTGCTCAGAGTAAAAGAGGAGAGCGCAAAAGTGGGCTTGAAGCTCAACATCAAAAAAACTAAGATCATGGCATCCGGCCCCATCACTCCTTGGCAAATAGAAGGGGAAGTCGTGGAAGTAGTGACAGACTTCACGTTCCTGGGATCCCAGATCACCGCAGACTGTGACTGCAGCCATGAAATTAAAAGACGCCTGCTCCTTGGGAGGAAAGCGATGGCGAACCTAAACAGCATGATAAAAAGTAGAGACATCACCCTGCCAACAAAAGTCCGCATGGTCAAAGCAATGGTATTCCCAGTAGTCATGTATGGCTGCGAGAGCTGGACTATAAGGAAGGCCGAGCGCCGAAGAATAGATTCTTTTGAACTATGGTGCTGGAGAAGACTCTTGAGAGTCCCTTGGACTGCAAGAAGAACAAATCAGTCAATCCTCAAAGAAATCAACCCTGACTGTTCCCTGGAAGGCCAGATAATGAAACTGAAGCTCAAATACTTTGGCCACCAAATGAGAAGGGAGCACTCACTGGAGAAGACCCTGATGCTGGGAAAGATTGAAGGTCAAAGAAGACGGGGACGGCAAAGGATGAGATGGTTAGACAGTGTCATCGATGCAACGAACATGAAGTTGAGCCAACTTCAGAGGACGGCGGAAGACCGGAAGGCCTGGTGAGAGTTCGTCCATGGGGTCACGAAGAGTCGGACTCGACTGTGCAACTGAACAACAACAATTGTTAATGCTCTCCCCATAGTCCCAAACAGTGAGAAGTTCCACAGGTAGTGTGTACCCAAGTTGGTTCCTTTTGGTAGAGAAAGTACTGGACATTTCTGATGTTTTGTATTATTTGCTTTATTGACAAATATACAGGTAGGACAGGGGGGAGGCAAAAGGAGACTCTTACAGGACAGAAAGTCTGACTCCTAAAGAGATAAATCCTGCACTGTTGAGGTGCTTGATCCAATTTACAGCAATGTCTATCTGTTTACATACCATTGCCCCCTGCCTTCACTTGGGGACCACTTCCTTCAAGATCTGGTGAGTATTTGGACAGAGCCAATTCCTACATGAAAGCCCGTTCATTTGTCATAGATTCTGTCCCCCTCAGCATACCACTTTTAGGCCAAACCCATATGACAGACCAACTCACAGTGACTGAACTCCAAGCATGCCACAATATAAGGCAATATGAGTGATGGATTCCAGCTACTGGGGACATTTATATTCTAATAGTGAATACAATTGTATGTAATTGGATACTTAAATCTGGTGACTGGAGCTATGGACGGGCAAGACATATATTTCTACAAAACCTGAAAAGGGCCCCAGGTTTGCAGAAAACGTGAAATCTAAAAAAAAAAATTGGGTGGTTTCAAAAATCCAAAAATGATAAAGAAGCTCATGTAAGCTTTAAGCAATGGATTTCTGCAGTGGCAACCACAGGATTCCAGACTTCAGTTTATGTGAGTAAAAAGGCAGGGTGAGGGGGCAGGGCCCTTTCCAGTCCTACTTTGGCCTTTGAAGGAGAGATTCATTGGGGCCAGTCCTGACTAGGGTTGCCAGCTCCAGGCTGAGAAATCCCTGGAGATTTTGTGAAGAAGTCCAAGGAGAGCAGGGTTTGGGGAGGGAAGAGGCATCAGCATGGTATAATGCTACAGTCCACCCTCCAAAGCAGTCATGTTCTCCAGGGGGACAGCTGTCTAGAGTTCAGTTTTAACTCTGGAGCATCTCTAGGTCTCACTTGGAGGTTGGCAACCCTAGGCCTGGCAGCAACCTCTGTGTAACTTAACTTGCTTGACTCACATAGGCCTGGCTGCTTGCTACTGTTCAACAGCAGCCACCCTATGAAAGCCAGTGTGGGGTAGCAATCAGAGCTTCAAAGCAGGGTCTGCGAGACCCAGGTTCAGATCCCCATCTGCTGTGGAAGCTGACTTGGTGATTTTAGAACAATCACATACTTTCAGCCTAGCCTGCCTCACTGGATTGTTGTGAGGATAAAAAGGAGAAAAGAAGAATAAAGTAAGTTGTTTTGGTCCCCACTGTGGAGAAAGACCACAGTTTTTCTAGGTAGAGGCTTCAGTGAGGGAGGTGACAGAAAGCTGAAGACAGAAGGGCAGATAAAGGTAGGATGGCTGTTGAGTGGGAAGAAGATAGGGTTGCCACCTCCAGGTTGGTAAATCCTGGAGATTTGAGGGGTGGAGCCTAGGGAGGGTGGGGTTTGAGGAGGGGAGTACCTCAGTCAAGCATAATGCCATAGAGCCCGCCTTCCAAAGCAGCCATTACCTCCAAGGGAACTAGCACTGCCAACCTCCAGGTGAAGGCTGGAGATCACTTGAAATTACAACAGCTCTCCAGAATATGGAGATCAGTTCCCCTGGAGAAAATGGCTGCTTTGGAAGCTGGAACCTATGCATTATACTCTGCTGAGGTCCCTTCCCTCCCCAAACCTCACCTTCCCAAGGCTCCACCCTCAGCTCTCTAGGAATTTCCCAACCTGGAGCTGCAACTCTTAGGTGGAACTAATCTCTGTAGCTGGGAGATCCATTGTGATTCCTAAAGAGCTGCCGCCATTCCTATTGCTGTGGTGGGGGGGAGGAAGCTGGTGGTTGGCTGGTAGAGTGATGGGGCAGAAAGAGAGAGTAGTGGGGTGGGGGGCAGAAAGAGAGATGAAGCGACAGGCATAGAGGAGAGAGTGAGAACAGGTGGTGGGAGGGAGAAAGAGTGAGAGACAGAAAAGTAAGGGGAAAGGGATAGCTGCTCCCATAAGTTTCTTGCAGGTCCCCACTTGTGTTACACTGATTCTAATGCAGTTTCATTGACATGTAATCAGTTTCTGGGCACAATTCAAAGTGTTGCTTTTAACTTTTAAAGTCTCCAACAGTCTAGATCTAGGATACTGTGAAAGCACCTTCTCTCACACGTGCTCCAGTCATACAATGAGAATTTGTTCTTCATCCCCCAGCTTTTGAATACAGTGGCAGAGCATTTTTATCAAGGCATCTTCTTTCATACCAAATTCTGGCCTTCAGGAAACTGGCCAAGCAGTGAATTTTTGAGTGTTTAATGTTTAATGAAAGGTTCTCTTTCATCAAACATGCCTCAAAACTGGTAATTTGGCTCCACTCTACTCTTGAAGTTTGACAGCCCTGTACTCAAACTGCAGCTGTTGACCCAAAGCATGAAAATTACACATTGAGCATAGCTTCTCTTCCTGCATATACACTTTCTTTGCCACCACACCTCTTTCAATACCTTGTGTAAATGTACTCCAGACTTCCATAGACCCTAGAAAGGGGGGGAGGAGAATGACTTTTGCTCTAATTTATCTTGTGTCTAAAGGAATGATTTTCACACTAGCATCTAATAGTGAGTACACATTCATACGACAAGGCCCCTTGCCACCACACCTCTTTCAATACCTTGTGTAAATGTACTCCAGACTTCCATAGACCCTAGAAAGGGGGGGAGGAGAATGACTTTTGCTCTAATTTATCTTGTGTCTAAAGGAATGATTTTCACACTAGCATCTAATAGTGAGTACACATTCATACGACAAGGCCCCTTGGACCACATTTGGAACCAAGCTGTGATCCTGGGTATTTAAGGAGCCATTAAAGAGATGTTTTGACACAGTGAAACCTACTGAAGGCATCCAATTAACATAGCCAGCTAAACCAACCAATAGGATGGAATTATAGGATTGAAAAGGTGCTGAAGGTGTTCCTGTTCAATCTGTTTGCCTGAGACAGGATCTTTGCACATCTAACAAATTAGTCACATCACCCAAATTTTAGTGTCCCATAAATTATTAGAGGGCAGAATGAGGCATTTAGTAAAGGATGCTTCAGAGTCCCTCAATAAGACCAATGTTCCTTGGAATATATCCCTTGAAAGGGCATTTTGCTTTCCTTACCTTCCAGCTACCCCCACTTCCCCATAGCAGTCATTCTCATTGGTAACAAGGACAAATGAAAGACTTCCTGAGTATATGGCAGGCTGTGTGATGAAGAAGCAGCTCAGCAGATCTAGTAAGACTGGCATCTTTCCACTTATCACATTATCTGTATATGCTGGGCTAGTTTAAGCAAATGGGTATGTCTAAATATCAAGCTGAAATTAAAAGCAGAAGTCTGTGTTAATAAAATAATTATGCATATTCAACTGACCTTAAAATGTACTTCCAGTGAAGCAAAAAGTCTAAAGTGAAAGTGTCTTTTGGAAGATTTCCACTCCTCAGAGTGACTTTTTCTTCTTCTTCTTCTTCTAGGGCCAAATCCATAAATGGCTTCAGCAAGGCATAGGTACAAGTTGGTTTTTTAAAAAAAATCTCAAAATTACCAGGACTGCCTTTCAGTTAGCAGATACATATTTTGCAATAGAAAAATAGTAATTTGATTGTCTTTCTAATAGCAAAAGTAATCAAAAGGTTCAAACCAGTGAGTTCACAGACTATTAAAGGTAAAGGTTCCCTTGCTCGAAAGCCAGTCGAATCCGACTCTAGGGTTGCGGTGCTCATCTCCGTTTCAAAGCCAAAGAGCCAGCGCTGTCCGAAGACGTTTCCGTGGTCATGTGGCCGGCATGACTAAACACCAAGGTGCACGGAACGCTGTTACCTTCCCACCGAAGTGGTCCCTATTTATCTACTTGCAATTTCTTGCTTTCGAACTGCTATTAGCTACTGATTTACTCAGCTCAAGAGAAATTCTTCCCTCATATATGTACAATAAGAATGCTATGAATCATTTCTTTGACACTTTTCCATGTACTAGGAGCTTTATAATTGTGATCTCATTAATTTGTATAGCAATCTGGGGTGAGAGATTGGGCCAAGTTAGAAGACAGGTAGTGTGTACTGATGCCTTCTTTCTTGTTGACACCCATCTGTAGCAGTGACACATTTTTGTGGCCTCATGTAGATACATCCAAAGAATGGAAACCTTAAACACACAAGCCCTTTTATATACCTATGGAAAACTGGGGGTCATGGCCATATCTTGGAGTTTAGGTTAAAGGAAGTATTTGTGTTTATGTAGTTTTAAAAATATGACATCCCATGCCTGAAACTTGTAATAAAGATACGGCTGAGGTCTAGTTTTGACCATTTCAGACTGCAGCTGGCGGGTCACATGACTGAATGTTCTTCCACTTTAAAAGTTCCCTTATTTAGAAAGTTCAATGCCTGGAAGAAGTGTTGTGGTCTAGCCTTCTTCATGTCATGCAAGTTCTCTATTTGTATGAAGAAATATGCAGTCATGTGAGTCCCCGCCTGCAGCGGGGAGCAGTTCAGGAGGGTGTAAATGGTTCTGAGCCATTTAAACATTCTGCTTCTGCTCCCCCTCAAAGTGACAGGGAGCAGATCTAGAGGGGCGTAAATGGCTCCAAGCTGGCTGCTGCTTTCCCTGGACAGCAGAAAGAAGGGGGTGAAGCACTTCCCAGGGTCATCCCTCCTGTCTGCTTCCTGCAGAAACCCCAGGGGGCACTTCACCCCCTCCTGTCTACTGGCCACAGGAGGGGGTGAAATGCCCTCTGGGAGGCATTTAACCCTCTGGTTTTGCTCTCCCCCCACTTCAAAGTGTCAGGGATTGAAACCAGAGGACTAAATGGCTTGGTTTTGCTCACCCCTGCTTCGCAGCGGCAGGGAGCAAAACCAAAGGGTTAAATGGCTCCCAGCCATATAAACCCTCATGATCTGCTCCCCGCCACTTTCAGGGGGGAAGCAGAACTGGAGGGCTTAAATGGCTTGGGGCATTTAAATCCCTGCAGTCTGCTCCTTGCCACTTTTTCGGTGAGCAGAAAGCAGAGGTTTAAACTCACAAACCTATACGAACCAGTTTAGTTCTTGAGTCAGCATATCAGTTCATGTAGGTTTGTTGTTCAGTTTGTGGTTCAGCCACAAACCATGAACTGAGCTGCAAAAATGCGGGTTTTTGCCCATCCCTACCTAGTATGTGTCATTCCCTGATCTTTTAAATAGATTTTTAAAACACAAAATAGTCACTGGGACTGCAATTTATAAAAAGGAATCAACTGGAAAGAAGGACATTTTAATCCTTTTCCATTAGACTCTTTTCCAACCGAAAATTGCCACCCTCAAGCTGCTCTTATCCCCAAATGGGAACATTTAAGAAATGGAACCAGACTGCAGACTGCAGAGTAAGGGGATCCATGGAGAGTTCTTAATATCCAAGCAAAATGATCACTCAATGGAGTCAGCCAAGTTAGCCAGTGACTATTTTGCATCATATGCTCAAAACACCAAACATATGGAAAATATCTATTCATTGCAATATATACACTGTATTACGCACACTCAGAATAATTCACTTATACCCACACAATGCTTATACACAGAGAGAGAAGAAATACAGAGTAATTCCCTTCCCCCTTCTTTATGCAGTCCTCCTCAACTTGTCTACTCATCCCAGCATTCCACCATGTACAGGGTAAGTAGCCACATGGTCATTGCTGGTTTCTGAGAGTGGTCAATAGAGAACTTGGGTAGAGGACGATATGAGTAGCAACAATTACTGTGGCTGGCTCAAGCAAACAGGTGGAACACACCAACTACCCATACTGCACTGAACTCCACTGGCTAGTTGGTTTGTTGTAGTTTGTTGTAATGCTTAAGTGCATGGACTCTAATCTGGGAGAATCGGGTTTGATTCCCCACTACTCCACTTGCAGCTACTGGATGACCTTGGGCAAGATTAACCCATAGTTCTGTCAGAGCTGCCCTTTCAAGGACAGTTCTGGAAAGAGCTCTCTCAGCCCCACCTACCTCACAGGCAATGACCCCTCTAAGCTGTGGAGTCTTGCGAGCAAAAATTCTACTTTGTAAGCTACTGGCATTACAGTTGTGAGCAAGTGATTTGGCTACTGCATAAATTAGTTTGTTTTGGAGCCATCCTTCCTGAGCTAAGACAAAAATGTGTGAGCCAGAGGCCAAAAAACTATGAGCTAGTTCACACTAACTCAGCTTAGAGGAAACACTGCTCACAGGGTGTCTATTGTGGGGAGGGAAAGGGAAAGGAGTTTGTAAGCCGCTCTGAGTCTCCAAGTGAAGAGCAGGGTATAAATCCAATCTCCTCCTCCCTCTCCTTCTTCCTCCTCCCTCCCAACCTCTTCCATCAGAGTGAGTGAGCACATAAAGTAGCCCATCAAGCTTCTCATCACCACTGTTGCAATGTTATGATGCACACTGGGAGCAATCCAAATTTATCCTAGTGCCATGCAATGCTCCCTGTAAGCTGTGGAGCCTTGTGAGCAAAAATTCTACTTTGTGAGCTACTGGTGTTAACGTTGTGAGCGAGCTATTTGGCTACTGCATAAATCAGTTTGCTTTGAAGCCATCCATCCTGAGCTAAGACCAAAATCTGTGAGCTGGAGGCTAAAAAACTATGAGCTAGCTCACACTAACTCAGCTTAGAGGGAACACTGGTGCCATGCCCACATGCACATACTTCTCAGATCCCTCTTGCTCCAGTAGGCATGCATGCACAATTAGTGTATATACTTTTTTTTACAAAAAATGGAAAACATTCCAGAAATCACAGAGACCTCCCAGAAATATGCTCTATTAATGCATTGTTCCATGGGATTTGGACTTCAGCAATATTTTTAGCACTATGGGGGGAATCTCCCAGTTACATTCGGGGGGGAACATAAAGGATATTTCCTTCTATATAGCCATGGTTCATGCTCATAGAGGCAGCAGGAAAATAAAATGAAGCTATTGATTCTTCACAGTTCACTCAGTCTTGTGGTTCTGAAGCTGTTTCGGAGGATTTTATATGGGACCAACATATTGATGAATATGCTTCAGATTCTATTGCAAAGAAAACAGTGGTAAGAGACGGAAGTTTGCTTTCATGTTTCCAAGATATTGCCAGATCTGGGAAAGAAACAAACCACCTGCCCAGTTAAATAAAAATCAATATATTTCACACTGAGGATCACCAGTATTTACAAATATCATGGGGGGAAACGTGCTTGCAAAATTATCGAAGGCCTCACATTTATGTATTCTGTAGGAGTTTAGTTGAAGCAAATGTGGCAAAAAGAAAATTCCTACATATGGATGCATCAAAACATACACTTTATGCCAAAAAAAAAAGAGTTTAAATAATCCATCTTTTTGGTCAAAGCTTCCATCAGCAGCAACTTGTGTTACAAAAATATTTGCAGTCTTATTTATAATCTTCTGTGCAGTGCTTTATTTTTGGCCTTGTGTTTCAGAAGTCTAGGCAGCACCAACCTGACCTTTTCAAGAAGGCATTTCCTACGCAGAGCATTTGCTAAAAATCAATCACACAATGAGAATGAATAAATGACGAAGCATTACTGGTTATATGAGTATCAGCATGGATGAAAAAGCAATGGTGACGTTCAGAAAGGCCAGAGAGTGCTAAGGATTTAATGAGATGCAACTCCTTGTCTTGTTGCCAGCCAGTCACTTGGCAGGGGCTCAGTGCCTTTGGCACGTGCATGCTGGAAAGACATGTATCTGGTAAAGTTTACCCCAGCATATCCCAAGTAAAACCTTGTCATGCAGTGATACTTCACATTAAAGAGATTTGCTAATCTTCAGAGGTTGAACTGAAACCCCCCTTACTTGGTAGTTTTTCCAGCTAGCTTTCTGTCTGCCTGGCTAGGCACATATAGGATTTCCAACCTTCATGGGACTACAACTGATCTCCAGACAACAGCTCCCATGGAGGAATTGGGCACTTTGGAAAGTGGACTGTATAGACAGTGGTGTAGAAGAAGTGGAGACAATACTGACCTTGATGGACCAATGGGCTGACATCATTATAAGACAGCATTCTGCGTTCAGTATGTGTTCATTTGTTCAGCAGCAGATCAGCACCTTGTCTCCACAAAATATTGTGGAGTCTTAACATATATTGAATCATACATTCAAAATACTGTACTTTGCACATGTTTTACATGTAGAAGGCCACAAGTGTGAACAAGGTCTGATAAATACCAGGATGGCAAAACATAATAGCTTTAATACAACTAAAACATTCTGGCAAGTGGCAAGGGGCAGATTGAGATGCTAAAATAAACCCATCATGTAGCACACTGCTTTCTGCACAAGTCATTTGACATGTTCACTTTTAGCCCAGTTTTGTAATCCTTCTGAGCCTGTCATTGTGGCAGAACAAGGGGCCACTGAGGCAGCAGCTGCTGGGTAAGGAGGCTGTCCAATTTCAAAGTGAATCAAGAGAACAATAAACCAGGTGGGAAACAAGAACTGGAGTGGTCCCATCTGAACCCAAAAGCAGAGGAAAGTTTGAAAAGGTGATCTAAATGTTATCAGAAAGGGACAGTGGAACCCTTCAAGGCAGGGCATTACAACAGCATGACTCTACAAAAGAGAAGGCTCTTTCTCGGATACCTCCCTAACTTTGATGAAGATCCAATAGAACAGGCAGATTTATATGGAAAGATCAGATCCCTAAAGCCTTTAAAGTTTTCAAAGATTAAAATCAGGACTGGAAATTACTCTTGGAAGCAGGTGGGACCGAACAAAGATCTTACTCAGAGGACATAATGTGTTCACTGTGACACGTTCTCATTAACCATCTTGCCACCACATTTTGGATGAGCTGAAATTTCTTTTATTATTATTATTGTTGTTGTTGTTGTTTTTCACATCATAACATGTATTGGTGTAAACCAAAACAGTATTATTTACAGTATATTGTGAGTCTATTAACACAGTTTGTTATTTATCCATTTATACACTCTCACCCACCTTTTAATATACAACTCTTCATCTTTTCCTTGTATTATAATAGATAATCTATCTATTTCAGCCACTTCCAACAGTCTCGACACTATTTCCTCTCTTGAGGAAAGTCTACCTAATTTCCAATATTTTGCGAATAATATTCTAGCAGTCATCAAGATACAGGTTAAGTGCCAGTGCTCTTTCTTACAGCTATCAGGAATAATATTTAACAGAAAAAATTCTGGTGCAAAAGGTAAAGCTATATTTAAAATTTCTATTATCGTTTTATGCAGGGGTCATTTTGTAGAAAAAGAACTAGGGGAACTCATTAGCATAACTCATTAGCATATGCCACACCCCCTGACATCACCGGAAGTGTGTCATAAGGCCACACCCCCTGACATCACCGGAAATGTGTCATAAGGCCACACACACCGCCCCCAACGGTCCCGGCCGCCACCGCCAGCCTTGCAGCTCCACTGCCGAGCCCCATGAGGGGCCCGGCGGTGGACCTGCAAGGCCAGCGGGAGTGCAAGGAAGCCCCGTGAAGGCCCTCCCTGGCCCCAGGCAGGCAGGGGTGGGGAGAGGCAGGGAGGAAGCAACTTACCCTCCTCCTGGCTGAATGAGGGCCGGAAGCGGGGTGGCCGGAAGCAGGGGGCGGGGCTTCATCATGTGCCCCGCCCCCTGCACCTCACCCGGGGGAACTGCGTTCCCCCATGTTCCCCCCCGAAATGACCTCTGGTTTTATGTATTTTCAGCCAAACTTATGAGTATTTTTGTACCTCCACCACAGACGGTAAAAAGTTCCTACACTATGTTTGCATTTCCAACTGTTCTTTGACATATTTGGATAACATTTTGCAATCTTATCAGGTGACCAGTGCCATCTATGGAACATCTTATATACGTTTTCCTTGCATGGTATGGCTCTCATAAATTTTGCTACTTTTGCTGAATCTGTTAATTAGTTGTACCGTTTCCCACCATGTTAATTTTATATTTTGTGAGTGGAGTTTCTCCTCTAATTTCAATTTATCTTTCTCTAACAGTGTCTCATAGCAGATGAGCTGAAATTTCTATGCTGTTTTCAAAGGCAAGCTCATGTGTTACATAGCATGGTAATCTAAAGTTGACATGAAATTTATGTTTCTTATCTCTCCTTATAATAATTGTGTTTTGGGGTGGCTTCCCTCCTATGGGGTAGCAGGATTCCATGTGCTCCCTCAGCCATTGGCCTGTCAGCTGCCACTCAGGATTATTGGTGTGCCATTAGCTGGGGGGGGGGAACGACACTAGCCGCCTTGGCCCACACACGGCTGGAACAGGCGACGAGTGGCCATTGGGGAGAGGGACGAGGCTGACCACCTTGGACAGCCGGGCCTTCGGTCGGGCACCTTTCCCCCCCTCAACTGCAGTGGTGGCACTGGGTGGGCAGGCGGGCCCACTCGCCCGCTGCCTGGAGGAACAAGGCTAGCTGCCTTGGCCTGTGCACAGCTGGAAGAGGCGGCGAGCGGGCAGTGGGGAGACAGATGAGGCCGGGCACCTGGGAAAGACGGTCCTTCAATTTCCCCCCTCAACCATGCCAGGCCCTCAAGCAAATGGGCGGGCGGGGGAAGGAACCAGCCTGCCCAGCTCAGCCTGTGGCCGCCTCCTCCTCCAACACACAATGCAGTGGACGAACGAGGCCTGCCGCCTTCAGCGGCCACTGCCTCCAGTGACAGGAGGGCCGAGGTCAGCTGCCTTGCCCCACTGTCTCCAGCGTGCAGTGAGGGGAGGCGTGAGGCTGGCCGGCCACTGGGACCTTGCGCCGGCGGGGGCTGGAGGTCATCCCTGGCCGATGATGACACCTCGAGCATGTGAGGCAAACCCCACAGACTGGCCAGCTTGACCTGCCGGTGCCTCGACCATGCGTCAGGGGTCCATTCCAACAGCCTTGGACTCAGGCAACCGAGGCAGGGGGGCCCCCACAGCCAGGAGGCCAGACTAGCGCCCGTGGTCTTCATTCCTACAACGGGCCTGATTCCTAGTTATCTATGAAACATAAACTTTAGTTCACACTCAATGTGGATTACATTGGTACAGAATTTCTTTATTATGTATTGTCACAGTCAGATATTTGACTGGTAGATGGTATTCTGCAATTTGATATCTAGCCAAATTCTTGGGAACTGCAGATGTATCTTTGCAGGATTCTTGCTGTTCCAAGCAACACTGTCTTCTGGAGCCAAGCTGGTGTTATTTGTAGAGATGGGCAGAAACCGGTTCAAGAACCAAAAGTTGGGCTCAATTTTGGCTGGATCAGGACTCAAAATGCAACATTTAGCAATTTTGGGCATGGCTCGGCAGCTCGGGCCATTTTTGTTTGCTTGCTGTGGGGGGGATCGGGATTGTTTTCTCATTTCATGTGGGCTTTTGTTTATGGGGTTTTTTCTGCTCTCTGCTTTCCTTGGTGGTCTGATCTCCCTTCCTTTATTCCACTTAATTTCACACCCCCGCTTTGGGTTGCAGTTAAGCCTTGAGGGATTGCTCCTTTATTTTTGGGCTGGGGGGGGGGCCTTCACTGTCATTTTTTTACCCACACACACTGGGGTGCTTTTCCTTTTGGGGTGATCTCTGAGAAAGAGTTCCAGTCTCAGAGACTGGAGTGACTTTACTGCCCAGCTGTCCACGCCAATTTCTACCCCACACACACACACTGAGCTGCTTCTCCTTTTAGGGTCTGCCTGGTTTCCTACACATACCCTGCCTTGGGGGAATCATTTGGAGTGGGGTGACTTTACTGCACAGCTCTCCACACCAATTTCCACCCACCCCACAGAACTACTTCTCTTTTTGGGATCTGCCTGTCTGCTTTCCTATACACACCCTGCCTTGGGGGAATCGTTCCAGTCTCAGGGAGCCAAGGTGACTTTAATGCCCGGCTCTTCATGCTGATTTCTACCCCTTGCTGCCCCCACATGAAGCTGCTTCTCGTTTTGGGGTCTTCCTGCCTGCTTTCCTATGCATGATCTGCCTTGGGGGTATTAGTCCAGTCTCGGGGAGCCGAGGTGACTTTACTGCCCTGCTCTCCACATGTACTCATCCATACACACACACACCAAGCTGCTTCCCTTTTGTGGGTCATCTCCCTTCTTGGCTGTCTGCTTGCCTGCTTGCTTCTGTTTCTGTGATGTTTCCAAGACCCTTACCCACTTGATCAGCAGTTCTGGGCTGTGGTTGCATGCTTGGTCTAATGTCTTTGGCACCATGATAGGATTGTACTTGTGAATGTGGGAGGCTGCCAGTTTC
The DNA here is from genome assembly GCF_001447785.1 of Gekko japonicus. Lineage (NCBI taxonomy): Eukaryota > Metazoa > Chordata > Lepidosauria > Squamata > Gekkonidae > Gekko > Gekko japonicus. The sequence goes on from NW_015168682.1 coordinate 367,890, forward strand.
CCATGTGCCAAGTGGTCATAGGCAACGTACACGGCCTCCCCCACATTGGTGGATGTCATCATTGTAGGTCTGGGCACTCACATCATCAGCTCCCTCCACGTCCATGGGGCTCTCACCTGCTGCTCATGAGCTTTCGGTGCTGCCACCTAAGCATCAATACGAAACACTGTTTGGAACGGAGGACAATGACAGTGGTGACTTACAGGGTGGTGGGGGTGGGGGTGATGATGCATCCTCCCCTTCCACTTTTTGAGACATCCAACTCCCTGTTGCTCCTCCTGCCATCAGTACACCCCCTCCAGCACTTCCTGAGCCAACACCAGAAAGCAGCTGTGCCTCCAACCCATTCCAACCACAGCTGTGGGGACACAGTTCCACTCACTGCATGAAAATACTTCCACACCCTGGGGAGCAACCCCTCTGTGGTGGAGAGCCAGGTGTGCTGCACTCATGTTGGGAGAGGCAGGGACACACAACACTTGTCCACCACCATTCTCTGGAGGCACCTCCAAAGGGCACATTCCAGTTTATCATCGCTGGAGGAAGGCATGTTAGCCAGTGAGAGGCAGAAGAGGCCCACTCCCACTCAGCAGGGAAAAGCAGGGGGAAAACAGGAGGCCCTTCTAAGAAAGGCTCTGGATGCTTTCACTGCCATTGGGACTACAAGGCAAGCCACCCTTCCTGAGGTCATGCTTATAGGAATGCTTCCAGTGCCAGGAAGAAGGGCAAGAGGGAGGGCTCCGGGGGGGGGGGATCACTCACTTTGTTGGAGAGTGTGGCATTTTGTGGGCTGCTGCACCACCTAGCTCCCTGGTACACCCTTCCCTTCCAGAACCATGATCCAGCGAGTGTTACCCTCCATGCACCCCTCTGCTGTGGAGATGGTCAAGGCCCAGGTCTCCAAAGCAAGAGGCTGAACTGTCCATCTGACAGTGGACCTCTGGAGCAGCAGGCACCAGGGATACCTCTCCCTCACTGCCCACTGGTGGCAACTGGAGGAACTCCAGAGTGAGACTATGGACACACCTCAGGAGGGGAGCAGCCTTTTGCCATCTTCTCCACATGGACCATACTGTAGCAAACATTGCCACAATGGTACAGAGTAGCCCGAGGGAGTGACTCAGCAGCAGACACATCACCCATGGCTACCTGGTCATGGATTCCAGTGCCAACCAGCTTACCTAAGGGACCGCCTTTCCCCATATGTTTCCCCAAGGGCACTACGGTTGGGGGCAAAACATCTTTTGGTTGTCCCAGCCCCTAGAGATGTCAAATATGCTGCGACTAGGACCAGAGCTTTTTAGGTGGCAGCTCCTATCTGGTGGAACGAGCTCCCGGAGAAGATCAGGGCCCTGCGGGACCTTATGCAGTTCCGCAGGGCCTGCAAGACGGAGCTCTTCCACCAGGCTTTCGAGTAGGAGCCGCCGCCATCACTGTACCACCATCGTGCTGCCATGTCTGGCAATGCGATCTGGCCTTGGGAATGAAGAACGGACCTAGCGTAGACTGATCAAGAGGAAACAGTAGATCCTCTGAAACGTTGTATTGGAGTCCCGTCTTGGATGACATATTGTTACAAGCACTGATTTTAAATGTAAATGTAAATGGAATTGATTGTTTTATCTGGTTTTAGTGTTATGTATGGCAATTGCATCTTGTTAGCCACCCTGAGCCCATGTGGAAGGGTGGGATATAAGTCAAATAAATAAATAAATAAGAAGAAGAGGAGGAGGAGGAGGAGGAGGAGATTGGATTTATGCCCCACCCTTCACTACCCAAGGGAGTCTCAGAGCAGTTTACAAACTCCTTTCCCTTCCCCTCCCCACAACAGACACCCAGTGAGGTAGGTGGGGCTGAGAGAGCTCTGACAGAAACTGCTCTTTTTCAAGAACAGCTGTGCCAGAGCTATGGCTTGCCCAAGGTCATTCAGCAGATGCAAGTGGAGGAGTGGGGAATCAAACCCGGTTCTCCCAAATTAGAGTCCGTGCACTTAACCACTACACCAAACCTGCAGGCTTGAAGAGCATTGTTTGCCTGTTGCACAGTCTGCACCTCGTGGTGAGGAAGGCTCTGGGGCTGGGGACTGCAAAGGGAACCTGGGATGCTTACACCTTCCTGCTGGATACCTGCCAGTGCTCGGCCAGCCACTTCTCACACAGCATCAAAGCTGCATGTTTGCTGCAAGAGAGGCAGGGGAAGGGGATGGAACTTACACCAGCTCATCTAGAATGAGCCCACTAAGTGGAACTCCATGTACGCCATGATTGCACATTTGGTGGAGCTGAAGAGCATGATGCAGGATGTCATATCCTCTGTGACCATCCTACACAGGGAAGAGGAGCACAGCATCAGCTCCAATGACTGGCTGACCCTCTCCCAAATGGTGTGTGTCCTAAAGCCATTCCAGGAAACCACCAACATGCTCTGTGCCCATATGGCCAGCCTGGGGCAAATCATCCCCCTTGTTTGAGAGCTGGAATGGGCACTGGAATCCACGGTCCAGTTGGGCCCCAAGGGGATGCCAATTCTCCCACAGGTCAGGGCTTTAGCAGACAGGTTGCAGGTGGGCATCAATGACAGATTGCATCCCCTTTGCAATGAGCGGGAGTACAAGCTGACCTGCATGGCATCATCTTACTGTGATCTGCACTTAGCGTCATCTGCAAACTTAGCCACTTCAGTGTTTACTCCCAACTCCAAATCATTAATGAACGAGATAAAAAGCACCAGACTTAGTACCAAGCCCTGTGGTACCCCACTGCTTACCACCATCCTCTGTGAAACTGCCCATTTATACTCAATTTCTGTTTCCTGTTAATTAACCACTTTTTAATCCACAAGAGGACTTGTCCTCTTATCCCATGACCACTGAGTTTACTTAGGAGCCTTTATCAAAAGCTTTCTGGAAGTGTAGGTAAACAGCTTCTACTCAGTCATCATACTGACTGAGAACTAGGGAGGTTGGAAAGGAGTGGGTGGATCAGTGAAGACCCCCTTTAGGGCCAGGAAAAAGGATAGATCTTCTAATTAGAGAAGAGATTCCCTGCCCAGTTGAAATGGAGATAGCTCTAAAGAGTGGAGTGATCACTGGTGTGCTCAGAGAAGGAATATGAGTGCTTGTTAGTGTATCCCTGGTTTCTGAAATCTGAAGAGTCAGTTATGTTCAAAAAAGTATACTGGAGTGTTTAGGAACATATGAACTGTAGTTTGTGAAAATATTGTTACCTCGAAGTTCTTATTTATTTACCTCAGGCATTTTACTCCTGATTTCACCTGAGCAAACTCTCCATGTTGATTTTTTTGTTGATTTTTTAATGTTATAAAGCCTTTTGTGTGCCATTTCAGAAGTTTAAGTTCAGAGGGAGATATTGTCTTTTCCCTTAAATTCCTGGGCAGAGCCAGCATAAAAATACAATAACGTGACAGGGTGGGATAGTCATAGATCTTTAGGAAAGAAGAATATTGATAAAGGGGCTGCTTAGTTAGAAAGAAAGAGAAAAACAGAAGGAATGTCCTGCATCTGGGGAAGGGAGGAGGGGGAGGTCGTCATATTCTCATAGTCCCTTTTTGCCTGTCTGATCACTAACTTGCATTTTATTTGCCAAAACCTCTGCTTCCTTTTATTTACCTCACTCAGATAGCCTTCCGCCACTTGAAGGAATCCTTATCTTTTACTGCTTCCATCACTTTGTTTGTTAACCATACAGGCCTTTTTAAATTCCTATTTGTAGCTTTCCTAACCTGCAGTATACATTTTATCTGGGCCTCCAGGATTGTATTTTTAAATAGTCTCCAAGCTTCCAAAAGAGATCTGACCCACCTTACCTTTCCTTTCAGTTTCTTCTTCACAAGCCCCTTCATTGGAGAGAAGTTACCCCTTCTAAAGTTAAAAGTGGCTGACCCAATCAATGTTTGGGTAGTTAAAATCACCTATTATGACAGTTATTTTGTCTAGTTGCTTTCCTTAATTCTTTTGCTGTTTTTAAATCATTATCTAACCTTTGATCTGGTAGGCAATAATAAACTCCCATTTAAGCTTTCTTTTGGGCCCACTATTTGCACTCATAGTGTTTCTGTAAGAGAATCTATTTCTCTTAGATTCTCAGTTTTACTGGGCTGTATACCCTGTCTGATATACACCTCAGACCCTTCCCTCCCTATCCTTCCAATATAATTTATATCCAGGAATCACTGTATCCCACTGATTAAACTAGTACCCTGACTTCCTCACCATGCTGCTGAATTCACACATCTGCTAGACTTGCCTGTTTATTTCCTTATTTCAGACACTTCATCATTGGAGTGGGGACTGTTTGTAGGAACCCTAAATAAATAACTTGGGCCAAAACTCCACCACCCACTGGAGTCAATCATACTGATTCGGAGCTACTCAATAAAGAAGGATGGGTGACTTAGCCTCTGGTTGATTAACAATAGGTATTGCTGAAAGGGAAGGGCTCAGACAAGAGCTCCTCACCTTTTTAGTCTTGGATTGAAGGGGACTCTCGCGGAATAGCCTCAGCAAGTACAGGAGGTATGTAACTGCTTGTTTTCTTTTAGGGGAATTTTTTTTAAAAAAAGACTGTGAGAATTAGCTTAAATGTTTAGGAGGTAACTTTCCACTAAATGTTCCTCAGCTTTAAGGGCTATCATGTCCCCCTTTCCATCCATTTAGCTCTGGATTAAAGAACTAAGTGCCTCTTACACTTTCTTCAACCCCTGAGAGAACAGTAGCCCCAAATACAGGTCTATGTATGAAAATACAAAGTCTTTCTTGTAGCAAGGAGAAGTTCCTTATTGTTTTGTTCCGGAGGCAGGGCCTGGAAAAGGCAATTATGTAAAGAGGTGGCCTCACCAACAGCATTGCTGTCATAGTAGGTATTGCTGGACTGTCACCAAGACACAGGCAAGATATGAAGGATGTGTTTGCTTAGAGGCACAGTAGTTAGTAAAAGCTTTTTCTCACAACTTGATTCCTTGTCTGCTTTGGAATCCACAGCAGTTATTAAACATTTCAGAGAGTGTGAGAGAGGACTACTATGACAACAGAGCATGAATAATTCATCAGGAGGGGAAAGAGGAGGCTCGCTAATAAAACAATTGCCAAAAAAATTTCTTCAAGATTTGTGGGGAAAGGAGAAAAAGACATTTTCAGTTTTTACCCTAATGTATGTTAAATGGCTTCAGAAGTTTTCTTTTGTCAGATATGACTTACTGAATGCCAGGTGGCTTGAAAAATCTATGTTTATCTTAGGCATGAAATAATAGTAGCATACAGTCACAAATCTGGGCAGGAAGATTTCTTTTGCACAAAGCACTAGATGCTCTGAACTACACCACTTCCCAAAATTCTTATCAGGCAAGCATATTTTCATAGCACTTCCATCACAAACCTCCCTCCAGAGGGCTTCGTGGCCTGCCCAAAAAACCCTGAAGTGTGGCTTCAAAGCGGTGTGAGGCCTGCTTCCCTGGGGAAGTGCCAAGCTCGTGTGGAACTGCAGGCAAAAGAGGAATGGTATTTCCTTTATGCAAGAATAAACAAGCTGTCTTATCCTTGCTGTTGAAGAGATGTTTCAAAATGTACTCGTGCTTGTTTTCCCAATATTCTGTCTCACTCACAAATACACAGACTCGGCATATATATGAAAGACTTGCATTTAAGCTGGAATGTTGTTCTGTTGTTCTGTTGTGCTGGTTAGAGATGTACAGTATCTTCCCTCCCTCTGAGAAATACTGCTAGCCATTGAAAGACTTTTCTTAAAATGTCTCATGTGTTTCACCTAGGGTAGCCAGCCTCCACATGGGTCTAAAAATAGGGTTGACAAGAACCCCCACCCCACCACTGGTGGGGAATGGGTGGTAGGATTGCCAGATCCAGGTTGGGAAACTCCTGGAGATTTGGGAGGGGTGCCTGGGGAGGACAAGGACCTCAATGGGATACAATGCCATAGAGTCTGCACTCCAAGGCATCCATTTTTCCAGGGGAACTGATCTATGGACCCAAGATGGCGACTGGCCAGGAACTCTGAATGAGAGCTCTGAGGCTTGACTCTTGCTTAAACTATTCTACCCCACCTCATTTGATTAAAGCCAGTTAATTTTACCTGGGGACTACACCTGAAACTTTCCTCTGATGTTTCTGCTGGGGAATAATGAGAATTATTGTCTCACTTCCATCTGGCTCTTGGCAGCAGTGAGCGGCCTGGACAGCACCTGTACGACTCACAGGACCATGGAGTTTCCTGCTTTTCCTGCTCGCTGGCGGCTTCCTGAGGGTGGTTTTTCATGTGCTGGAGCTAGTGCAGCTTTGTGGGAGTGGCTGAGTGCCTTGACGGCACCTGGAGGACCTCCAGCCGAGATCTGATAGTATCAGTGGGGGGGAGTCCCGGGTGGACTTGGCACGGAAAGGCTGCAAACCCCAGAGGTTCTCCCCAGTCCCTAATTTCTATCTCTTAGACTTACATCTTCGGAGCCTGATGTTGCAAGCTGCTGTGAATCATAGTCTGCTGGCCTGGTACTCCAACTCGGCTTTGTTTTGAGCTGTTGGTGGGCGCCAGGGTGTTGCTGCTAGGACCCTATGCCCTTTCCACAAGCTCGAATTGGCTGTGGTCTTTTTTCAGCCAGAACGGGAAAGACGCGAGCTCTAAAAATTATTACCAACATGGAGGGAGCTCTGAAGCTGAGCGAACACCCTGAGGAATTTAGATCACCTCCCTGCTGGCACCTGCAAAGTGCGAAACTGTTTATTTTTCTGTTTCAAACTCCAGCAACTGTGAAGAAAGATTCTAGGGCGGGCTGGAGCTGGTCTTGTCAAACTACTGTCGATTGTCAGACTGAGTACTGGGGGTCGCACAGGGACATAAACGATGCTGCAGCCAAGAACAACTGACTCCAGGGACTGTGGGACTTGGTGTGGCAGAGATTTGGTTTGACAGAGACAATTAAAGACCCATATAGAATTTGGTAAATAACTAGGCTTTAGGTCTGTTGTATATCTTGCCCTTGCAGTTAATGATTAGTTCGATTAGTTTGATTAACTGATGACTTGATTATATTTAAATTGATTAAATTGAAATTGTATACTGTATTAATCAATTATCTGATAATTTTATAATGTTAATGCGGTGGGGGTGGGGTGGTTAGAGGGAGGGTAATTTGATTGATTGATTGATATAATTTTCCCCAACCTAAATTTTCCCCACTGATTGACTTACTACTGATTTTCTCTAATCAAATTGGTTTATTATATTGGAGTTGATTAGGCTGATTGTAGTTGTTTAATTAGTCAACCCAATTGGTTTAGCTGTAATAGGGTGGGTAAATTAGATAGCAATTTAAATAACTGGAGAAGGCAATATGGGGTACTTAGTTTAGACAAAGGGTCAGTGATGAGCCAGATAGATCTTATATTTGGGATAGTTATAGCCTTTGCTGAGTGTTGAAGAGTGTTGGGGTTGACAGCACTGATGAAGGGGGGCCATGCAAGGGTCGGGGATACCAGTGATTATGGGGCAGGGGAGATACAGCGGTGGGTGTAGATGCTCTTCCTTTAACTGGAATGGAAGAAATCAGAGATATGGAAATGCTCAGATTTCTTCCCATCTATGTCACATCCCAAGGAATGTTGGTTGTGGGGCTAGAAAAACTTATCCTTCTCCAACACTGGTGTTATTCAGTGCCTTGTCTATCAATAATAAGATTGATGTGCTTCGTGATGAACTCATGGAGTCATGGGTAGACCTGGCCTGTGTGACCGAGACCTGGGTAAGAGATGGCGAAACTGTCACCTTGAGCCAGCTTACCCCAACTGGGTTCTTGATCTTTCACAGTTGTGGATCTATGGGTGGGGGTGGGGGGGCATGGATCTGCTTATCCATGAATTTTGTTCCTTCAGGTTGCTCCCCGCCCCAACAATCTCTGGCATTGAATATGTAGGTCTAGTGTGTGATGTTGAGGAGAGTTTGGCTATCTGGATGGTGTATGGCCCACTTAACACACCAGCAGACACCCTGTCTGACCTGTTAGATGCTGTATCAGGCTAGGCATTGGCTTTGACAAGCCTTTATTGGCATATGTATATGCATACAGTAGGAGATCAGGTTAAATATAGATCGGAAAATACAAATCAATATAGGGTAAAACTGGAGTGCCGGGCATTGGATGAAGTGAAAACTAAGATGGCTAGAGCGAAGATGGCAGCATGCTCATGATAAAGTGTCATGAACATCTTATAGGATGCTTATGAAAGCCTATGAGATGGCAATGAAGGCCGCAAAGAAGGATTTCTATGCAGCCTCCATTGTGTCTGCGAGCTCACACCCAGCCCAATTATTTAGAATTACAACTCTGCTATTTCGCAGATAAGATCATGGCACTCTGCCAGGACCTCCCAGCCACAATTGAGACAGTACAGAAACTGGAAGCCCCTTGTCCATCTTCTGGTCTGCTATTGGACCACTTCAATCAACTCGCCCAGGAGGAAGTCGACAGGACCATGGCAGCTGTGAGGCCTCCTTGCCTCCTTGATCCATGCCCTTTCTGGGTAGTGAAATCTTGGGGGAGAGCAGTCAGGCCCCTCTGCAAGAAATTTTCAACTTGTCCCTATCTACTGGGACTTTCCCAGAGGCTTTAAAGGAGGCAGTAGTTTGCCTGCTCTTGAAAAAGCCATCATGGGACCCAGCAGTCCTGACCAACTATGACCCAGTGTTGAACCTACCATTCCTGGGTAAGGTGGTTGAGAGAGCAGTGGCCAAACAACTCCAGGCCTTCCTGGATGATGCTTCCATCCTTGACCCTTTCCAGTCCAGCTTCCGCCCTGGCCATGGGATGGAGACGGCTCTGGTCGCCCTTACAGATGACCTCTGTAGACATCTGGATTGAGGGGGGTCAGCGCTGTTGTTGCTATTAGATTTAACAGCAGCGTTTAATACAGTCTGAGGCAGTGGGCGTCCACATATGGCTCCCCTGAGACTGCGATCTCCCACCCACTAGGGTTGCCAAATCTTCTTCAGCCGGGAGCGGGGGGCTCCCGGCTGGCGTCTGGGTATGTGCGCGTGCGCCACGTGTGTGTCACCCGGAAGTGACGTTGCACGCTGGGGGCGGAGCCATGCCCACTTGAGGGGAAAACTCTTTGTTTTCCCCTCAAATGGCATGGCCCCGCCCCCAGCGTGCGATGTCACTTCCGGGTGATGCGAACGCGGGGGTGGGGTTTGTCCCGGGCCCCGATTCCGCGGGAGTGGAAATCGGGGTTCGAAAGCGGGGGGAATTCCGCCCCCCGGGGGCATTTGGCAGCCCTACCACCCACTGATAACTGGGCATACATCAATGGGCTGGATTCTCCATATGGCAAGCATGATTATTGATTTTATATGTTTTAACGTGTTTTAAATTGTATTATATTTATTGAACGGTTGTAACCTGCCCTGAGCCGGTTTACGGGATGGGTGGGATATAAATGCGATAATTAAATAAATAATAAATATGTAGTCTGGAGATAAGCTGTAATTCCAAGGGATCCCCAGGTCCTGCCAGTAGGCTGGCAACCCTACCTGGAAAGCTCCTCTAATTACAACTGATCTCCAGACTAGAGAGAAATGGCTGCTTTGATAGTGGACATTATGGCCTTAAACCCCACTGAGGTCCTTCCGTTCCATAGGCTCCACCTCCAAATCTCCAGGAATTTCCAACCTGGAACTCACAGTGCTAGTTGTTTTATCGGCACAAAAGCCCTTTCAGGAGAGGCTAAAAGACAGTGAGTGGCCCAGACTAGCCCTCTAACCACTACAACACACTGTCTCTATTGTGCCTAAAATTGAGGCGTTATGCCATATCTGTTTTGCAAGTGTGGACCCGCTGTGTGCGTTTTAAAAATGTGCAAGGAAGGCCCACCCAGGGATAATAGAGAAGAATTTTCTTCAAGCCCAGAATAATAAGAATGCTTGTGCACAGACATGGGGTGGGGGGAGGTTTGATCCTCCTGTCAAAAATAGTACCAGTTTTTTTTAAAAAAAAAAGTCATAAGAAATTAAATCTTAAAAAAAAAAGACTGCAACAACCTTTGACTATCCGCAATAAATAAACTTGACTTGATTAGATGGGAAAAAAAATAGTACCAGTTGTTGCCCAGTTGCCACTGGTGGGAAAGCAGTAGTGAGAGCAAAATGTAGCAGGGAGGAGGGAAAGTTGGGAAGGGAATTAAACTGGCAGTCAATGGGAAACATAAAGGAAGGAAGAAGATTGCAAAAGATTTCTGGGACCTATCAGGGATTGAGAGAGACTGTTACAAATGAGATAGGGGGAGTGGGGAGTTAAGAGAAAGATACTGAAGTGGTCCAGAAGGGGGAATTGGAAGTCTGTTGGGACACAAATGGTAGTAAGGGTTGGAACATGGGAGCCAGCAAGAAGTGAGGAGAGTATACACAGTTTCTCCAGTCTGCTCTTTCTCCACCCAGCTGGTGGCAGGATCCTGTGCAACTTTGCATACACAGACCACTGGTTCCATCTCTAAAGGTCTCCTAAGGGTTAGTTAAGGCCTTTGATGGAACAAGGCATCAGTGTATCTGAAGCATTTTAAAAACCTAATCACCATAATCCCAGGGGGATGACAAATTCCTAGTAGGAAAGTTAAAGTGAGGGAGATGAACCCATTTGTAACCGAGCTAAACTTTGAACCTAGATTGTTTAATTTTATGTCTAGTCCTCCATGCCTATAACCGTGCTGTCTCTCAGCCCATTATCCCACTAGGATAATTTCATTTTCAAAAATACTTCTATATCAAGTTTAGCTAGTCAAACAGTTATTGCAGAGAAATTGTCAGAAACTTTTGCTTGATTTCCAAGTTACTTCTTTTTCCTTCAGGCAATTGCTCTCTCTTTAGCTATTCATGCCTAATGTAGAGTAAATAACTTAATTCTCTCCTGAGTGTTAATAGCCCTTTTTATATTTGCCTAGATTACCATATCCTGCAGTCAAATATTTTGTCTGTGGGCTAAATAGACTCAGTGTTCTTTACCACTTCTTTCAGATTGTGCCTTTACTCAGAATTTCTTACAATGTAATCCTGTGTTATATCTTCAGCTCTTTGTTCTTGGTGCCCCATCCTTTGCAACTAGTTTCTAGTCAATGAAAAACAGAAGAGCACTTTTTACAGGAAGGCCTGAAATAAAAAGCACAGTGACTTTCTAGCAGGGACTGAAAGGACTTTCATTTCCAGAAAAAATAAAGTTCTGTTAGCATCCTCAAATAATAATCACTGAATGCAATATATAAACAAATAAAAAGTGGACAGGTGGGCACAGTGTATATGCTTGTTTTAATGAACATAGATGTTTCATCCCATAGCTTTTACCAGGCCTACTCTAAAATCAGTGTCCTACCAAAATAGTTTTTAAAAGCATTAACTCAACTAAAACTGTAAGAATTCTATGTTGATGAAACCAATGTAGCTTTCTAGGCAGGCAAAAACTTGAAATTTCAGTGGAAAGAGGGCACTAATACAGACATCATTCACCCCCTACTTTAGTATTTCACTACAAAATTCTTGTTGAGGCAGTGCTTATTTATTTAAGAGATTTTTGCTACACCTTTTCATGATCCTGGGTGGAGTCATGTTACCTACCACATAGATGTTAAAGCCTCCCCAAGCAGGGAAATGAAACTCCACTACAACAGACACTACATATCCACAAAGATGTTTGACAGCTGTTGGGGGAGGAAGGCAGACAAGTGAAGGCATTTGGAGATTTGGCTCATGGGTAATCACAGCTGATACAGCATATTCACCTACTGATTGTGTGTGCCATGAAGTTCAGCATCCCTTGTGATTTTATTGGTAAAATGCCCGGCAAACATGTCATAGGAGTCTATAGAGGATCCATACAGTCATAGCCACTGTAAAGAGTTGTTCTGGCACATAGTTCCAGCAGATACATGGGTGGCAGCAACCTGTTGCTACCATAAAGTAGGTTAGGGATGGGCACAAACTGCATTTTAGCAGTTTGGTTTCATTTGTGGCTGAACCATGAACTGAACCATGAACCCATACAAATGGGGAAGATGGTTCATGAATGACTTGGTTCGTATTGGTTTATGAGCCACTTAAAGTTTAAACCCCTGCTTTCTGCTCCTTGCTGCTTTCCATGGGGAGCAGAAAGCAGGGGTTTAAATGGCTCTGAGCCATTTCACTCCCTGCTTTCTGCACGCTACTGCTCAGAGCCATTTAAACCCCTGCTTTCTACTCCCTGCAGCTTTTTTGGGGAGCAAAAAGCAGTGGTTTAAATGGCCCCAACCATTTCAACTAAACAGCTGAGCTCCCAGCCATTTAAACCAAACAGCTGTTTTTGTGAACCACCACAAACTGCATCAAAATCTGTGAAAGTTCGCAGCAGTTCTTCAGTTCTCAAACATTGCTTTGTGAACCACGAACTGGCCAAAATTCATGATGAACTTTAGACATCAGCCAGTTTGTGCCCATCCCTAGAGTAGGCTTAAAAATGAGAACTATGAGTCTTAAGTGCTGTCAAGTCACGTCCAGTTTATGGTGGCGCTATGAATTAATGAACTCCAAAATACCTTATCATTAACAGCCTTGCTCAGATTTTGTAAACTGAGGGCCCTGGCTGCTTTGATTGAGTCAATGCATTTCGTGTTGAGTCTTCCTCTTTTCCTACTGCTTTCAGCATTTCCTAGCATTACTATCTTTCCCAGTGATTCTTGTCTTCTCATAATGTGACCAAAGTATGATAGCTTCTAGGGAGAGTTCAAGGTTGATTTTATCTAGAACCCACTGATTTGTCATTTTGGTGGTCCACAGTATCTGTAAAACTCTCCTCCAGTACCACATTTCAAATAAATCAACTTTATTCCTGTCATCTTTCTTCCTTTTCCAACTTTCACACCCAGACATAGTAATAGTGAATACTATTGCATGAATTATCTTGATCTTGGTCACCAGTGACACATCCTTACACTTAAGGATTTTTTCTAGCTCCTTCATGGCTGTCTCAATCTTCCCAGTCTCAATCTTTTTCCGATTTCTTGGTTGCAGTCCCTTTTGGTTGATGATGGAGCCAAAGAATAGAAATTGTTGAACAATTTCAGTTTCTTCATCGTCATCCTTAAAGTTGTGTAATTCCTCACCAGTTATTATTTTAGTCTTCCTTATGTTCAGCTGTAATACTGCTTTGGCACTTTCTGCTTTAACCTTCATCAATAGTCATTTCAAGTCTTCACTATTTTCTGCTAGCAATGTGATGTCATCTGCATATCTCAAACTGTAAATGTTCCTTCCCCCAGTTTTCACTCCACCTTCATCTAAATCTAATCCAGCTTCCCTTGTGTTTATAGACTGAAGAGATAGGGAGATGAAATGCATTCTTGTCTGACACCTTTGCCAATTGGAAACCATTCTTTTCTAACAGTAGCCACTTGTCTGGGGGTACAGGTAGCACATGAAAGGAATCAGATGTTGTCGCATGCCCATTTCTTTTAATGCCAACCATAACCTTTCATGATCCACACAGTCAAAAGCTTCGCTGTAGTCTATTAAACACAAGCTCATTTTCTTCTGAAATTCTCTTATATGCCCCAGTAACCACAGTTACAATATAATCTCTAGTGCCTCTTCCTTTTCTGAATCCAGCATGAACATTTCTAATTCAATATACAGTAACTGTCTTTGTTGCAAGATTCTGAGCATCACTTTATTGCATGAGAAATTAATCCAATGGTCTGATAGTTGCTGTTGTCTTTGATGTCTCCTTTTTTTTGGAACTGGCATGTAGACTGAGCATTTCCAGTCTGTGGGCCTTTGTTTTGTTTCCCATATTTGTTGGCATATTCTTGTTAAGCTTTTGATAAACTTCTTTTCAGTGTCTTAGAATAGCTCTGTTGATACATCATGTACTCCTGGTTATTTGTTTCTTCCAATTGTTCTCAGTTTAGTTTTCACTTCACATTCTAAATTGTATGTTCTTCAAAAGATTCTTCTTGGGAGGAATCTGTCATCCTTTCATCTCTTCTATATATTTCTTTAGTGTCTTGTTCCCACCTTTTCTTTATTTTGTCCTGTTCAGTTAATGTATTTCCATCTTGATCTTTCAGCATGCCTAACTATGATTTCTTGGACCTTTGATTTCTTGGATCTTTCAGAACAGTTCTCTTGTTTTTCCTTTTTCATTGTTCTCTTCAATTTTTTATACATTATCACACTTCTCTTTGTCTCTATGTGCAAGTCACTGAGACTTTTAGACTTCTGATTCTCATTGTCTCTCTTTCTTTTTGCTTCTCAATCTATCCTTAGAAATTTTGTCAGTCATCCATCTAGGTTTTTCATTTCTTTGGTCTTTGCACATTTTTTCCCTTGATAATAGTTCTGATTTGAACCCATAGTTCTTCTGGTTAGCATTCACTTGAACTTAATATTTCAAATCTGTTCTTTACATAGTCTTTATCCCTATTATAATTCAGTTGCTATGCCAATAAAGGTTGTTTGTTTGTTGAGAAACATGGTCTTCAAACTCTTCAGGAATATTGCTTAGATTATATTTTGGCATTATGAATGTTCTGGTGTTTTTCTTCATCTTTATTCTAATTTCTGATATTAAGCATTAATGGTCTGTACCATGAGAACATGAGAACTAGTCTCTGTTTAATTACATTCCCTATAATTACATTCCACAGCCATGCCTGTTATTTCACTCATGTCATTTATAGTCCCCAGCTTCTCAGAAAACCAAGGGACCCAACAGGCTATGGTGAGAGGATATTTGGGTGCTATTTTTGTCTACAGTGTAAGTCTGTACATATTCCAGGTCAACCACAACACTGAGAGAATGATTTATGCATAAATCGTCATGGTAGCTTGGAAACCATTTGGATCCAGTAGCCTTCAGGACCAGACCAACTTAACTCCTTCACCATTTGAGAGAACTGGAATACCCACAATCCTAAATCTCTGGTTCTACTTAGAAAACAAAATCAATTGTATAGTCTATCGTATATGTTGGGCCAACAACCTTCTGGAACATACCCAGAGTACTCGTAGCCATGAAGTTCTAGCTACCCTTGATGTAGCATGTTTGTCCAATTTTTAATCAAATCAGGCCAAAACTTATTATTAATTCCCAGACCAAAATAACTGTATAACCTAATACTCAATACATAGTTTTCTCACTCTAATATCATCATGCTGAGTATACCATACAATTAACAGCACTGGGGAACAGACTTTCTGTTCTTCTGATCCAGGTAATTAATCCTCTCAAGTGCATGGGGGAAATTGCCACTGTCAGTAGCTGCTCATCAGTCTTTGAGATGTGACAATCTTCCAGGAAGTTTAAAATGAAGTGCTGTTTTTAAGTGTTTCTACAGACAAAGCTAACATGCAAAGCTGGCTATTCTTGGTTGCATCATCCAGCATTTTATGATGCATTAACATGTAGTAGACATGAGACTGTACTATGTGTGTATGCATGTGGAAAGTGCCATCAAGTTTCAGATGACTTAAGGTGACCACATAGTGTTTTCAAGGCAAGAGACTAACAGAGGTGGTTTGCCATTGCCTGCCTCTGCATAGCACCCCTGGAATTCCTTGGTAGTCTCCTGTCCAAATACTAACCAGTGCTGACTCTGCTTAGCTTTTGAAATCTGTTGATACTTGGACTAGCCTGGGCCATTCAGGTAAAGGTCAGAGAGTGTACTATAGGGATGGATTATTTCCTGGTGTCTCCTAGTGGGAGATGTGGCTCTGCTTAGTTTGTATGAATTTTTGCCTTGGACCCTTTCAAGTTTTTGTTAGTTGAATGAGTAAGTGTTGCTCTTACCCTTGGCGTCTTCCTGACAGAAACCTGATGGATTCTGCTTTGGCTGCTTGTGCTAATGGCACAAAATAGATTGTATCACATCAACACACCACTTGTTACTGAAATGTGTTAATTTTTTGCTGAGGAGCATTCATACATTTGCAAAAGTGGGCATCTGAGGAAGAACCTACTCTTAACAATTCACTGATTAAAACAGGACATTCTCAAAGCACATTCTCATTGCCATATATTATTGTCTGAGCCCATCCCCGCTATAACAGGTTTCATAAGAAAGCAGTTCTCTACCTGCTTTTCATTTACTCTGCAACAGTCAGTCCTGCCCTAGTATCTGAAGTAGGATGCATTAGTAAACTGAATATGACTTGTTACCATTTTATAGCTCCTGGTTGTGCACCTGCAATTCAAATATGTCGAAAACCTATATGGTCTGGATCAGATTGGTTGTTACAGTAGCTGTGAAGAAAGTGATGTACAGACTTTCGGTTTTGGTAATCACCATGGCAAACGCATTTTCCCGGGGGTCTGGGAGACACCTGCCAGAGCCTGCGGCTGGGAGGGGGAGCGAACATCCATGCCACCCCCAGAGTCCTTATGTTGGGCTCCCAGCCATGGGGCATTAGAGAGCTCCCCCTGGCACATCCAGCCAGTGAAGGGGGGCTACTCCAGCCCCGAAGGTCCCACCGCGGAGCGTCCCGTATGGGAAAGAGATCAGCACACCGGAGCAAGCATTTGGTGGTTGAGCAAATTTAAACAGAAGCTAAAACATCATTGAAATGTGAGTTCCAGTTAAGCAAAAACATCATGAACTGGTGCAGCCCACCCAGGGAAAGTGAGGGGGGGAGGGGACTCTTCTCCACTAAGAACTGTTCACAAGCGCTACAAAGCCAGAAGAAAGGGGGGCATGCTTTACTAAGTGATTGGAATTTGAATAAAGAGACTGTAAGAGCTTACCGAGCATTAGAAGAACTTCCAGAGGCTGTAACAAACTTAATAAAAAGTAAACAACTCTCAAACATGGCACCGCCTGTGAGGGATCCAAAAGACAACCAAGCGAAACTTAAGCCTCCTCTCGGAAGTGACAGCCCAGTGAGTTCTGCTCTTAGACAGGACTCAACTGCGGAGCTCCAGAGGATGTTATCGGAGGCACGCCACCCTCTGCTGGAGCAAGTTACTGCAATTAATAATAAGCTGGATGCGCAACAAGCACAATTGACTGAGAATAAACAGAAAATGGAAACAATGGAACAGGAGCTGAAAGAAGTTGATGCCAATTCACAAAGGATGAATAAACAACTGCAAGTGTTGGGGGGAAAAGAGACTAACTGATGAGACTCATTTGTTACAGCTGCTAATGGAAAGGGCAAGCTATGTCTTGAGGTTCCAAGGCATCCCGGAAGAGAAAGGGGAGAATCTAAAGCAGATGTTATGTGATGCACTAAGTCCACTGGCAGAGATTAAACCGGATCAACTACAAAGTGAAATTGATATGATCTTTAGATCATATTCAGAGTTTATCAGAAAAAAATAATCTGCCAGGAGAAGTGATGATAAAATTCTCCCAAAGACAAGTTAGAGATCAAATTCTTTAAGCGACTAATGTAGTTACCTTGAAAATCAAAGACAAAGAGATAAAAGTATTAAAAGACATTCCATTTGAAATAAGAAGGAAGAGAAGGAAATACAGAGACTTTGGTTTTTTTTTCAAAAACACATTTCCTACAGATGGATAATAGCCGAAGGCATAATTTTCAAATACGCGAACAGCAAAGAAAGGATTGTTTCTGTTGAGAAGGTGTGCGAGTTTTTGCATCTGCATGGTCATCCAGTAGGAGTGGAAGACATCTATGGCTCCAAGGTGAGCAAAGAAGAAGGAGAGGCTGCAACTTCTGATGAGGACTCTGTTTCTAAGCTGGGGGCAACTCCCCCAAAATCAAGCTACCTTTTGAGGGGAAAAAGGAGAAAACATAGATTGTTGTTGTACTCTGGAATTTTTTAGCTTTCTCTTTGAATTTACTCTTACATTCATCTTTATGAAGTCAACTGTGATGGTGTCTTATGTAATTTTGAATTCAAATATTAAGCAGATGATCATATTGAATGAAATTTTTCTTAGCATATCTGAGTTTAAAGCTAACTTTGTAAACTGTATGTATGACCACCATCTCTTGGGTTTTTAGAGGGCTTTCTTTACTTTGTCTATTAGAATGTAGATTCCCTTCCTTCTTTGTTTTTTTCCTTCCTTTTTCTGTTTGTAGTTTATAGTAAAATGCAAACAACAAAAAAGTCACCCCCAAAATCTTTCCAAAAGAAAAAAGGGGCACTAGGGTCCCAGGGGCAAGCACAGAAAACAGGAATGGCTCATAGTAAGTAAGGGACAGTAGGATATTACAAGAAAGACCATAAATAGAAAATGGTGAGAAAGAGAAAGCAAAAAAGCATAGGAGCAAAATGGCTGTGAAAATGCTAGGCCTCAGCTCCACTGAATTTAAAGCAAAGGAAATAGGGCTGACTGCTGTGGCAGGCAACCTCCTTCCTTTGGGGTCTATGCTTCCGCTGCTGCTAGATGGAACAGCAGGATCAAAGGGGGGGGCAGTATTGCATGATGCCATGATGTCACTTCCAGGTCTGAAACCAGAAGTGAAGTCATGGCATTCTGCAACACCAGTTTTCAAAGTCTCCAATCCCTCATTGGTCCCAAGAGATGCCAGCCAGGGGGTGGCACCCCTAGAAGGAAGACATAAATAATGAGGACCAATAATTTAAGATCAGAATATATTAAGGATATAACATAACTTTTCAGGAATGTTCACTATAGTTTCTTCTATTAATAAAGACACCAGCAATTGCTACTAGGGCAGGTATGGAGAGAGAATAAGCGAAGGTTGGGAGAGATTAGATTAAATTTTGTTTCCATTCAGATGATATGGTCTCAGTTCAAAACCCTTATAATTCATTAATTTTAATTGACTATGGTTTGTGGATTCTTCAAGAATTCTGGCTATGTTGGATATAGATAAGTTTGAATTACTCCCAATAATGATGGAAATATTTCATGATTTGGACATAATCTGCATTTTGGAGCTGAAGAGGCATAATAAAGCAGGTATCCTGAATCTAGCACAACCCTAGGTCAATTAAGATGACGTATGATCCAGGATTAGTGCAAATTAAACCAGAGAGTACTAGGATATGTTAAAGCTGTACTGCTTTGCAATGAATACATCAATGATCTCCAGACTTTTTGCTTCTGTCCTGTGGCTCTCCTGTATATATAACTATATCCTCATTTTTAAAATGGCATAATATAATTTACATTTTTTGTTGGGAGGTAAGGAGTGGATTGGATCAAATGCATTGGGGTGAAAGGATAGTAGCAAGAAAGCCACCAAATGCTAGTTCATGCTATGAGGCTGCTCTGATTGATGATCTAGTTCAATGGTCCCATTTAGAAGTCCAATATAGTTTTAGAACAGGATTAATTCAAATACCTCTGAAGACACTAATATCAATATATCTAAGTTTTAACATGGCCCCATCTGTGCATACTAAAATCTGAAGACTGGGACCCTGGAATGACAATATGGATCTTTCTACAAATCTGAGGAAAAACCTCAGGTTCGCACAAAGATATGGAATCTTTTTTAAAAACCATTAGTATATCAATGTCCTCAGTGGCTGTTGCTAGACAACCACAATAGTATTGACAGCCTTCAAGCTGGGAGGTGGGATGGATCAGGGCCTTTTCGAGAACTATTTTGAGGAGGAGAACAAAATGATGTAAACTGCTTTGGTTCCCCATTGGGGAGAAAGATAGGGTATATATGAAGTAAATACATAATAAATATAGCTGGTGGGTGGGTAGGAAGGACTGAAGGAAGCAGGGAGAGTTGAGGATAAGGTGGCTGCCAGAAGGAAAGCAAGAAGAAATAGTTTGGGGAGGGTGATACAGGGGAAAGTGAAGTGCTGGCAATGTTGCTTGGGCCTCCCTCCCATGCCTAGTCAGTCTCCCCCCCCCATCCCTTGCTAGTTGCCTGGCAACCCTACATCTGACCATTGGTCTGCATCCTGCAACAGTTTTTTCTGGATCCCTTTCTACATGTGTTTCCTTCTCTGCCCATTAAGGCATATTAGGAATAAAACAGATTAAGTAGATTGTAGAGTAATAGGGAATTTATATATTAAGTTTAAGCCACTTTTGGGTTATATTAGGCATTAGGATATTGTTTGTTAGATTGATATATATACAGATTTATTTCAAACATTTCTATGCTACCTTCCACGCAAATAGGTATCCCAAAATAGCAAACATCAAAATATTAAACATTTAAAATATTAAAAGCATTGAAAATGTATACACAAAATCTTTAATAATACAATAAAAATATATGGACATACAAACATAACACAACCAGGGAGGAGGGCCAATAAGAGTTTAGTGGCTGTATGCTGAACAATATAAACTAGATTTAGATAATATATTCTTTTCTCTCTCTCTCTCTTTCTCCCTTTTTCTCTCTGTGATTTTCATTTTTTCTCCTAGGCTATGTTATACTAGAGTACAATCAGATACTATTGTTGTTTGGGGCGATTCTGCCAGCAGTATGAAATGTGGAAATATGGTAGAGGAAACTGGCACATGAAGAAATACTTATTTAAACAGAGAGAGATTAAAATGTAGACTTCACTGCCAGAGGATGGAGTGATGGCCACAGGAATGGACAGCTTTAAAGGGTGATTAGATAGATTTATGGAGGATTGGTCTATCAGTGGCTACTAGCCATGGTGACTGCTGGGAACCTCCACATTAAAAGACAGTCAAGCTCTGAATCTCAGTGCCAGGAGGCAACATCAGGGCCTTGTCATCTATGCCCTGTTGCTGGCCCTCCAAAGGAACTGTTTGGCCACTATGTGAGACAGGATGCTGGACTAGATGGACCACTGATCTGATCCAGCAGGGCTCTTCTTATGTTCTTAAGGCTGCAGGGCTTCTATGAGGTGCCCTTAAGAGATAAAGGCACATTCCAGTCCACAGTACAGGGTATGTCATGCTTCAGGCTGCTGCCTCCTGCTGCTATCCCTTCCCTTCTTCCAGTAGTTGTTCCAGGACTGTGCTCACTCGCTCAACTGTACTTTTCCTATTGCTGTTGGAAACAGTTTCCACCAACCAACAACTGTCTGTCCATCTGCTGCTGTAATCTGCCTGGCAGTACTGTCCATAGTATATGACCACTCCTCAATACCAGATATCCTCTCCTCCATTGTGCCATGCCCAAAGCTGCCGAGGTGGCATTTGCACTGTTCAGTGTTCATACTCATATTGCAGTTATTTACTAATGCCTGACACTGCTACCTGGCAACAGTGACTGTTGCTTTGTGCACTTGCCACATCTTCTCAACTCTTTGAGGTTGGCATAGTCATTGGGAAATGGTCAGAGGGCTGAGGGAAACCTTTTTTAAAAAAAACATTCTGTTTTTGTGTGAATGTTTGTGTGTGTGCAAGTGGAAAATTGCTATTCCAATGTGCTTTGATGGCATTCTGGATACTTGAAAATTCAAGATTTTCTGAATTCTGAATTCCAAATCTAGGTTTTGGTGCTACTACATATTCCTAATACATATATCAATGCATTCAGTGACTTAACAGTACAAGCCAAAGCAGAATTATACCTTCTTACCCCATTGAGCCTCTGTCCATTATTTTTGAGAATTCTTGGAGAACAGGTGAGATGCCAGAAGTTTAGAGATTGGTGAATGTTGTCCCCATCCTCAAGAAGGGGGAAAAGAAGGATCTGGGTAACTACTGACCTGTCAGCTTGACGTCTATACCTGGAAAAATTTTAGAACAAATAATCAAACAGACAGTCCTTGAGCATTTAGAAAGGATGGCTATAATTACTAAGAGCCAGCATGGGTTTCTCAAGAACAAGTCTTGTCAGACTAACCTTATGTCTTTTTTTGAGAAAGTTACTACCTTGCTGGATCAGGGGAATGCTGTAGACATAGTTTATCTTGATTTCAGTAAGGCTTTTGATAAGGTTCCACATAATATTCTTGTTGACAAATTGGTAAAATGTGGTTTGGATCCTATTACCATTAGGTGGATCTGTAACTGGTTGAGAAATCACACCCAAAGAGTTCTTGTGAATGGTTCCTCATCCTCTTGGAGAAGAATTACAAGTGGAGTGCCTCAGAATCTGTTCTGGGACCTGTTTTGTTCAAAATCTTTATCAATGATTTGGATGAAGGAATAGAGGGAATGCTTATTAAATTTGCAGATGATACTAAATTGGGAGGGGTAGCAAATATGGTAGAAGACAGAATTGGGATACAGGATGATCTTGACAGGCTGCAAAACTGGGCTAAAAGAAATTTAATGAATCAGCAGTGTGATGCAGTTGCTAAAAACGCAAATGCAGTTTTGGGCTGTATCAACAGAAGTATAGTGTCCAGATCGCGCGAAGTGATGGCACCACTTTACTCTGCTCTGCTTAGACCTCACCTATAGTGTTCCGTTTTGGGCACCACAATTTAAGAAGGCTATAGACAAGCTGGAACATATCCAGATGAGGGCAATGAAGATAGGGAGGGGAATAGAGACAAAGTCCTATGAGGAAAGGTTGAAGGAGCTGGGGTACATTTAGCCTGGAGAGGAGACGACTGAGAGGTGATATGGTAACTATCTTCAAGTACTTGAAGGGCTGTCATATAGAGGATGGTGCAGAGTTGTTTTCTATTGCCCCAGAAGGTCGGATCAGAACCAATAGGTTGAAATTACATCAGAAGAGTTTTCAGCTAAATATTAGGAAGAACTTCCTGAGTTAGAGTGGTTCCTCAGTGAAACAGGCTTCCTCGGGAGGCGGTGGGCTCTCCTTCTTTGGAGGTTTCAACCAGAGGCTAGATGGTCATCTGACAGCAATGCTGATTCTGTGAACTTAGGCTGATCATGAGAGGGAGGGCAGGAAGGGTTGCCTCAATGCTTAGTTCTTTTGGCCCTTTCTTACACCCCCAGGGAAATGCTGATCGCTCCTTTGGGGTCTGGAAGCAATTTTTCTCCAGGCCAGTTTGGCCAGGAATCCTGGAGGTTTTTTGTCATCCTCTGGGCGTGGAACATGGGTCACTGTGGGTAAGGAGGGGGAGGTATTTGTGAATTTCCTGCATTGTGTAGGGGGTTGGACTTGATAACCCCGTAGGTCCCTTCCAACTCTATGATTCTATGATTCTATCTTGAACTTTAAAAACAAAGGGCATCTTGGCTTTTAGATCAGTGGAGGGCAGACAACTGCAAAACTGATCAGAGTAAAGCAGGAGTCCCTAAATAAAGGAAATCCCCAAAAAGGCAGTGTAGCACGATGGTTAGAGAGTCAGATCAGGATCTGGAGAGCTGGGTTTAAATCCACCCCCCCCCCAACACACACACACTTGCTATGAAGCCAGCTGGGTGGCCTTGGGCTAACCACACTCTCTCTACGGGGTTCTTGTGAAGAGAAAATGCAGGGCAGAATGGTGTCAAGTGCCTCTGGCTCCTCAGAGGATGGGTGTAATAAAATACGTGCTAGAGAAACAATTGTACTTCAACCAAAGTCGACATTTTCATGATGCATAATAGCAGAGAGAAATGAGATTTCTTGGTGTAAGAACTGGGGGTGTTTCAAGCACGACCCTGTTTTCATCTGTGAAACGTGGGAGCGTGCGTATGCCAGGTGCAAAGGGATTCTTGCAGGCGACAACATCCAAATGTCACTGCTTTCAACTATTGCACCATCTGGCTGCTGTGAGTGGAATTTCTTTTTCCACAGCATCATCTCCCCGCCCCCTCCACCGGGTCCCCCTCTGACCAAGGGTGCCAACTCATGGAAGAAACAGCCTGAGCTCTTGGAAATGGTCAGCAAATCCATTCCCATCCCATCCTCTTCTGGCTTCTCAAAGGAAAGCATTTCCAACAAAAATAAAACTAATAATAACTTTTTAAAAGAGCCCTGGGGTATTAGCCATGAAGGAATGCCTGGCAAGAAGCCGAGCCCTCCACATTCGTATCCTGGCACAACAAGTGCAGGAAAGGAAACACTGATGGTGGGAGCTTGATTGGGTTTGATTTGCTTTTAATAAGGGGAGGAAGGAAAGCACTGGAGGCCCCAGCAAGGTGCTTTTTAGACGGCTCCTGTGCATCATCAGGGAAGGAGGAGGCCTGGTCTTCAGAGACACCAGAGGAGGAGGTGAAACTTTTCTGGACAGCCGTCTGAATTCAGATTGCAAATGGATTCTTTACATTACACATTTTAATAAGCCATCCCCCAAGTCTAAAATAGAGACATCATACAGGAAAAGTGATTTAGAACCAGGTAGACCTGATTTGAAATTAAACAAGGGTTGCCAGGTCCCACTTTCTCCCCTGCAGGGGGATTTGGGGGACATGTTGGGTAGGGACGGGGCTGTCCCCGATGTGATGACATCATGCAGCGTGATGTCATCACATCATGGACGCAGCAACCCACGTGTATGCCCCACACTTTCCCCCAATCATGCTGGAGCGGCGCTCCAGCGTGCTCCAGCCCCAAAAGACCCCTGCTAATTACCACTCCGGTGTCAGGAAACAATTTTCTTCAGGCCAATTTGGCCAGGGATCTTGGAGGATTTTTCAGCATCTTCTGGGCATGGAGCAGGGGTCACTGGAGGTGGGGGAAGGTATCTGTGAATTTCCTGAATTGTGCAGTGGGTTGGAGTAGATTACCCTGGAGGTCTCTTCCAACTCTCTGATTCTGTGCTCCTATGATTCATTGACCTCAGTGGATTTGAAAGGGTGTACCACAGTTTAGGATTGCATCATCACTGTTGCAGTTGCAACCTACAGTATGAGTAACATACGTCTTACTTAGATTGACTTTTGGTCATTCATGAAACTCAGAAATGTGATTAACTTGTTTCTGAAGAATGCACCACACCCTAGGTTTCACTAGTATTGCACTGACAATTTATTTATACCAAGACTCAAAACATAAGATTCCTTAATAAATATTTACTTTCTTTCAAATATTAAATAATTTAATTATTGCCTACCACAAAAACATACTGCGACAAACTAAGGGTTTAGGAGTTTAGTAGACCAAAGGAATGTGTCTTATTCCAGAATCTTACTGCCAACAGCTGTTCAGTGCTGTCCGAAGGACTCAGGAGTGAAGCATTAATGTTGATTTACCTGACTTCATTTGGGCTCACTCAATGTCTATTTATACATAAGCATGGCCCAGCAATTATTGTTAACAAAGAAAATTGCTTCTGATCTATTTTCTGACAATAGATCATTTGAACCTGAAGCATAATATTCCCCTACTTAAGCAAAACTAAATTCTGATAAGCTTCTAATATTAGGATTGTATTGTTAATTACTCAATATAGATGTAGAAAACGTAGATTTTCTCTTAATTTAGATTTTCCCTCTCCTGGTATTGTTCTATATTTCTGATCATTCTTAAACTGATTTCACTGTGTAGTTTAAAACTGATTTTATTCAAATAGTATTGAGCATTAAATAATCAGTTCCTGTTTTACCTGAAAAGGTCCAAAGGTTTTTGTTTCCAGTTTTATTTCTCTTGTGATTTTCTTTGTGAGATGATGAACATCTTATGCAACAATCAGATGATGTTTAAGAACTTATCAAGGCTGAATTAAGCCTATCTAGATATGTGTAAAAGGCTAGCCATGTTCCCAACTACTCACCTTCTACCTGATTGGGCCAGCCTTTAAAGATCATTTTCATATGCAGCCTGATTGGTCCTCACCTCCAATATTCTGAACATTTTGCTATTGCTGTTGGGAGTCATCGAATGTGCCCTGACCCCATAGCCTGTTGAAACACAGAGGTCGTTTGCATATGTGGCCTGATTGGCCCTCACCTCCAACATTCTAAACAGTTTGCTATTGCTATTGGGAGTCATTGAATGTGCCCTGAGGTAAAATACCACAATCTTCCTCAAAACATTCACTGGGGTTGCCAATCTCCCTGTGGGGCCTGGAGATCTCCTGGAAATTACCATGTTACTCAGCCACAGCACATCACTTCCCCTACAGAAAATTTCCCAGTGATTACAATTGATCTCCAGATTACCAAGATCGGTTCTCCTGGAGACAATGGCTTCTTTGGGCAGTGGACTCTATGGCATTATACCCTGCTGAAGTCCCTCCCCACCTCAAACTCTGCCCTCTCCAGGTTCTACCCCTCAAATATTTCCCAACCTGGAGTTGGCAACGATGTAACTGGTACAGAACCACTTTCCAGACCCTTGGAACCCAGAAAACATGGCATAAGAGGAGGTGCTTTTCTATCTTGGTAGCTACTGCATAGCCCCAAATCAACATAAGCCAACCTCCAGGTAGCACCTGGAGATCTCCACCTACTACAACTGATCTCCAGATGACAAAGATCAGTTCTCCTAGAGAAAATGGCTGCTTTGGGCAGTGGACTCTATGGCATTGTACCCTGCTGAGGTTCTTCCCCACCCCAAACCCTGCTGTCCCCAGGCTCTACCCCTCAAATCTACAGGTGTTTCCCAACCCAGAGTTAACAGCCCTGTAACTGGTTACAGAACTGCTTCTCTGACTCTTGGAGCCCAGAAGACATGGCACAGGAGGAGGTTCTTTTCTAACCTAGGCTGCCACTGCATAGCCTCAAATCAACATGTCAGGGGTGGAGGGAACCATACCTGTTACCATGTGGCTCTCCTCCAATACTACCCACTTGGGGCAGCAAAATGACTTGAAACAGCCCTGAGACAGAAGGAAATGCTCGCCTCCCTGTATTTTCACCTTCCCTCCACTGCCCCATCAGCCACAGCCGGGACACTCATCTGGAGCTTCTTTCTAGAGCTTGTTGTATTTGTTCCCACAACGGGCCTTACTCTTAGTTAACTGATATTCTATTTGATATTACTTAACAAACAACAAAGAAATTTAATCCTCCTCTAATTCTCACTGCTGACTTTAGTGGAGGTAAAGTAAATTGGGTGAGTTTGAAAATATGCCCTGTAAAAATAATATTAAATTCAGAGGATACTCTGCAGGAAGTTTTGCAGGGTTCAGTGGCTACACAAACCTCTGCATCCTGAAGACACAGCGAAGGGAAAAGCCCAGGGGACTGATGGCTATTTACCTAAGTAGCATCATGAAAAATAAGGTCTGGTCAAATAAAGCAATCAGCAGTTAAGCTTTAAGATAATACTTGTCCAGGAGATAGCTCCTCAGATACTGGGAAGTAGTTACTTACTTACTTTATTCGACTTATATCCCGCCCTCCCCGCATGGCAGGCTCCGGGCGGGTTACATCAGATTTGATAAAAAATACAATATACACAATTAACACAATTATAACACTAGTAAAATACCACAACCTTCATCTGGTGCTGTTGTCATTGACATTAAAACCTCACAGATGCCAACTGTGGTATGCAGTTCTGACCCGCTGAGGGGAGGCGCAGTAAAGAGGGAGGGATGTCCATTGCCCTAGTTAAAAGCCTAGTGGAAGAGCTCCATCTTTCAGGCCCTGCGGAACTGTAAAAAGTCCCACAGGGCCCTAATCTTGTATGGGAACTCATTCCACCAGGTAGGGGCCAGGGCTGAAAAGGCCCTGACTCTACTCGAGGCATGGCCGACATCCCTGGTGCCAGGGACCATGAGAATATGTTGATTGGCAGATCGTAAAGCCCTTCAGGTCTCATACAGGGATTATTATTTTTTTAGTGTCTTGGGTTCAGGTACTTTATGATGGTTATTGAATACTGTGTGATAATGTAAAGTGCCACCAAGTTGCAGCTGACTTATGGCGACCCCATAGGGTTTTCAGGACAAGAGACCAACAGACGTGGTTTGCCATTGCTTGCCTCTGAGTAGTGATCCTGAATTTCTTTAGTGGTCTCCATCTAAATTCTATCCAAAGCTGACCCTGCTTAGCTTCCGAGATTTCATGAGATTGGGGTAAACTGGGCCACCCAGTTCAGGGCATTAAATACTCTTGTGGTCCATAAAGACTCCTGCAGATGGACAATGCTTTCTTCATCTAAAGGTTTTATGAATGGTTAATGGAGGACGTGATCCATCAAGAGATGAACTCAGTCTTTGGTAATAAATTCCACAGTACTCTGGATGGCAATTTAAAAAACCCTGCTTGGATTGTCACCATTCTAGCCTTCCATAATGGGCGGCTTCAAGAGGGAATTGGATAAACATATGGAGCGGAAGTCCATCAGTGGCTATTAGCCATAAGGTATAGATAGGAACTCTTGATTTAGGGCAAGTGATGCTCTGTATTCTTGGTGCTTGGGGGGGCAACAGTGGGAGGGCTTCTAGTGTCCTGGCCCCACTGCTGGACCTCCTGGTGGCACCTGGTATTTTTGGCCACTGTGTGACAGAGTGTTGGACTGGATGGGCCATTGGCCTGATCCAACATTGGCTTCTCTTATGTTCTTATATTCATAATGAGCTTTTAATGTATTGATGTCATTTGTCTTGCAACACGTACTGAGTTCCGATGGTATCTAGCAGGTCTTCTTAAACAGATATTATTTTATTTAACAGTTTAGCCCGAGTGACATTGCCAAAAGAATCTCAGTTCCCTAGGAAACTTCACTTGAAACTAAACTGACCAGAGGCAATCAAAGGAGCACCAGGAGGTGGGTATTATATATAAACTGGATGTTGGTAGATCAGTCCTTCTTAATGCACTGGATTACACTCTGAAGAAGTAGAACTAGCAAGCATGAATGCACTGGTGGAAGGAGGAGGGCAAGTATTGTATAGGACCGCTTTCTTCAGATTCATTCATTGCAAAGCACTGAAACATAACTTCAGTTCAGCACAGGAAAATCAGCTTAACACTTTGAGTGATTTTATTTTAAATACAGGAGCAAGCTGCGTTCTTGTTATTTTAATTGTTGTTATTGTAAAAACCACCTAAATCATTTTGCTTTGTGCCCATTAAAAAAGCCATAATAAAAAAGGGGAAACCAAACGGTGGATTAGTCCTTTCTTAAAAACACATGGCCTCTCTTTTTCAGTTTTAAATTGTATTGCTATGTCATGCTTAACAAAGCATGCTGCAAGCTAATAAAGGAATACAAAAGAGCTACTTGGGTTTTCAGCTCCTTAAAAAGTCACATATTTAAAAAGGGAAAAATAGCTTTTTAATATCCTGCTTACATTGTGCTACATGCATTTTTCAACAGATGAGTAGGGGAATGTGATTCTAGACAAGAGGAAGCAAAGTCAGAGATGCCCTACTGTGATTTTAATTCAATGTATAAATTGGGAGGGGGGGTTGGAACCTAAGTACTAAAGTAGAGGTACCAAGGTAATGTAGTCACTGGTTAG
The DNA here is from genome assembly GCF_001447785.1 of Gekko japonicus. Taxonomy (NCBI): domain Eukaryota; kingdom Metazoa; phylum Chordata; class Lepidosauria; order Squamata; family Gekkonidae; genus Gekko; species Gekko japonicus. The sequence continues at coordinate 397,068 of NW_015168682.1, forward strand.
CATTATTAGAGCTGATCAGAAAGCAAACTCATGGAGAGAAATGAAACAAATTTCTCTTAGAAAAACATGCTAGGAGTATACATCATAAATATTTGGTTGTTGCACTGGCCTTGTTTTCAAATGACCCTGTGATTGGAACTGAAACTACAGGATTAGAAAGAACCTGAATCTGCAAATTCAATTCTGGGCACTGTTCAAAGTGCTGGTTCTTCCATGTAAAGCGCCTGGGATGGGAGGCAAAGCGGCATGGTATAACCCAATTTCATCAGATCTCAGAAGCTAAGCAGGAACAGTACTTGGATGGGAGACCAAGAAGAAGAAGAAGAAGAAGAAGAGATTGGATTTATACCCCACCCTTCACTACCCACAGGTGTCTCAGAGCGGCTTACAAACTCCTTTCCCTTCCCTTCCCCACAACAGACACCTTGTGAGGTAGGTGGGGCTGAGAGAGCTCTTGACAGAAACGACTCTTTTTCAAGAACAGCTCTTATCAGACCTACGGCTTGCCCAAGGTCATCCAGCCAGGTGCAAGTGGAGGAGTGGGGAATCAAACCTGGTTCTCCCAGATTAGAGTCCACGCACTTAACCACTACACCAAACTAACCACTACACCAAGCAAGAATCTGAAGAGGAAGCCACTGACAGACCACCGCTGCTTCACGCTTGCCTTGAAAGCTCCTTGATTGCAGTTTGGTAGCACTTATGTTTGTAAGTATGACCTGGGTGTAAGGTGTTTGAAGAATCACCTGCCCCCTTTTTCAACATACACACTTAAGGCCCCATTCTGTGTGTCTGACTGTGGTGAAGGGTAGCCATCTTCTGGTTGGGGCCTGGAGATCTCCTGGAATTACAACTGATCTCCAGGCAACAGGGATCAGTTCTACTGGAGCAAATCACTGCTTTGAAGGGTGGACTCTGTGGCATTATACCATGCTTAGGTCCCTCCCTTCTCAGACCCCAACTTCCTCAGGTTCCATGCCCAATTCTCCAGGAATTTCCCAGCCCAGAGTTGGCAGTCCTACTGTGGAAGGCAAACAGAGGCAGTGCTTTCTCAGTTGTGGTGGCATGTAGTCTATGGGATGTTTTCCTCCACAGAGATTTTCCTGGTTCATAAACTTCTTAAGTTTTAGGTGTCAGATCAAAATGTATTATTTTCCTAGGCTGTGATTGTTGTTGTTGTTAATAGTGCCTTTCTGTGGATGGTCCTTCCACTTCTGAAGCAGATTTGTTGTATGTTAAGGTAAAGGTAAAGGTTCCCTTGCTCGAAAGCCAGTCGAGTCCGACCCTAGGGTTGCGGTGCTCATCTCCATTTCAAAGCTGAAGAGCCAGCGCTGTCCGAAGATGTTTCCGTGGTCATGTGGCCAGCATGACTAAACACCAAGGCTCACGGAACGCTGTTACCTTCCCACCGAAGTGGTACTTATTTATCTACTTGCAATTTCTTGCTTTCGAACTGCTAGGTTGGCAGGAGCTGGAACTAGAGACGGGAGCTCACTCCATCATGTGGCAACTCGGGTCTCGAACTGCTGAACTACTGACCTTCCACAGCCTGCAGTTCAGCGTCTTAACTACTTGAGCCACTGCAGCTCCTTGTTGTATGTTACTCCCTGCTAAATTTTCTTTCTGAATTTTATGCTGCTATTGACTTAATGTTATTGTTTACCATTTTAATGCATTTCAGTAGCTGCCTCGGGAATATTTTATGGAGATCCAGCAAGCAAATAAGCTAGAAACATAAATATCATATTACCTAGTTCAGTTCCTATACTTAACACAATAGACCTATCAATTATAATTTGGAGAAAGCACAGGATCACCTGTCTCTGTACACTGTAAGAGGTGTATATGGCTTAACCACCAAATGACATCAAATTCCTGGCCAGAAGCCATGGATATACGGAAGGCCCACTGAAGTGTGCACCACACCCAGTGGAATTTGAATCCACTCTTCACATTGGTTCCTCGCATGGTGGGAGAACAATGGAGAGGGTAGATTAAAGCACTCTGGAGTGATATGCTGTTGCTGGGAGAGACCTCAGAGAACTCAGTCTGTGACTACATATAATACTTGGCTAGAATATCTGTTCTTTTCTTCCCATCTGTATATATGCAAGCCACTCGCCAAAACTGGGGGCAAACAGTGCTTTAGCCAAGACCTGACTGAGACTATAGCTATGGCACAGGGAGTTTGGGTATTATTTTCCCCTAAGTAAGTCCTGACCTAGATAGCTCAGGATAAGCAGGGTTGGCCCTGGTCAGTATTTGGAAGGGAGACCACCAAGGAATACCAAGGTCATGACGCAGAGGAAGGAAATGGCAAACCACCTCTGAGTGTCTCTTACATTGAAATCCCCACAGGGTCACCCATAATCAGCTGTGACTTGATGGCAAAAAAAAAAGGCATGGAGACAGGCATGTACATTTCTGAACTCTCCTCATTGGTCTCTTCCCTCTTTCTCTGATGATGGAAAGAAATTGGCCAAATGGGAACACAGAATCTCACCTGACCCATCGGCACATGGGGTGGTGATAGTGGTGGTAGCATAGGCTGCTGGGGATTCAAGTGCATTGTACTTGGGGCTGCCAACCTCCAGGTTGGGCCTGGAGTTGTCAAGGAATTATGACTCTTCTCCATGCTACAGAGATTGGTTCCCTTGAAGAAAATGGGAGTTTTGGAGGATGAACTCTGTGGCATTATATCCCTGCTGAGCTCATTCTGTTCCCCAAACTCCACCCTCCCAAGCCTCCACCCCCAAATCTCCAGGAATTTCCTGACCCAGAGTCAACAGCGCTATAATACACAATACTTAATTTCTAAAATGGGAGGTACTAGGGAAACTCTTCACTCTAATTTTGTCACAGTGGCAGTGACAGAAAGATATCTTGCCCATGCTTAAAATCCTCCCAGCCTTTGTATACTGATAGTTCACATGTTTTGTTGCTAAGTCTGGTGCTGTAAACATGTTCCAGACAAAATCCTGCTATACCCTGTTGGCCTACTTCCAAAGCCTTTTTCTGCATTTGGAGCAGTCCAGGGATTTTAATTCAAGTCTTAAAAGCTGTAAGTATAACCATAATGTTACTTGAATAATGTAGTAGTATAGTGTGGCTCAGTGAATGACACTGTGACATTTTCCAGATTAGAAAATGAATTAATGTTTCTTCTGAGTATCTCTTGTAGCTCACCAGATGGAAAGATATGGGGTCAGATTGGGAAAGACTTGCTTTAAAAAAAAAATGTGAGGGAATCAAAGGTATCCAGACAAACAATTGCTAGTAAAAACCCTTCTGCTGTTCCACTACATAGTATTTAATGGGGGCTCTTCTGCCTTCTAGGCTGGACTGCTACATTTTATGGTTTGTTAATATAAAGCTCTCTTAGGATATCTTAAATCCGAGAGGCACTATATGGATCTAAATTCATGATCTTTATTGCTTTGGAATAGTATTATGGAGCCTGCAAGGTGAAATGAGATACATAATTTGGCTCTGTCCATACTGGAGCCAGCTTGGTGAAAATTAAGATGATTCACATTTTCAATAGCTCCCCTGGGCTGATCAGATAAATACTTTGGAACAGGCTTTTATAGATGAAAATGGTCTTGTAAGATGAGAGTTTTGCTTATGAGGGATCTTAATGATGCAGGCATTGATCAGGAAAATAATCACAAACAAGGGGAACAGGAGAGAACATATCTAAGATATTTTAAATGTTATAGTTTCGTCTGCAATCTGTATAATTAACAACAATTCTAAAGCTTGTGATATTGTCAGATTTGGCAAATGGGTGACTACTGTGATATTACCTGAAGAAGTTGTAAAAATATTTCTAGAGTATGCTATCTCCCTTATAAATAAAAGCTGAATGGTAGTGGCACTTCTCTAGAACATTCCACACGCTCCAAAATCAGTTCGCTCTCTGATCTGTCATTCAGAGGGTCTCCCTATCCACTGGCTGCTTTGCCTGAGTCCTGCCTCCAATATTCTAAACATTTTGCTGTTCCTCTCCCCCCCATAGCCAGTCAGAACACAGAGGTTATTTGCATATGCAGCCTCATTGGCCTTTTGCCTCGGAACACAGAGGTCGTTTGCATATGTGACTTGATTGGCTTTTGCCTCTAACATTCTAAACACTTTGCTCTTCTGAGGTACCATGTAGTATAATATTCATGAGAGAAAATTTTATAATCTAAACAATTCAATATTTCTTTTTGACTAATGCTTTAGATTTGTTTCTATTCCAGAAAGTACTAAAGGGAGACCAGACTTCTACAAACTTATCCTGTGCATTTCAGTCTCCATCCTAATACTTCCCATATGCAAATATTTTCCCTACCCACAAGGTGTACCATTCTTTCCTTAGCGATTTTTCAATATCTGTTGCTTTCTCCTGTCTCCGTGCCACAGGTATTAACATTCTGACTGTGGTGAATAAATTTCTTATTAACCACATCTTGTTATCTGAAATACCTCTGGGCATAATGTTCAAAAGAGCTACATTGGGATATTTTCATATTTCTATATGCATAATTTTTCTCACTAACTTGAACACTGTATTCTAAAAAAAACCTATTACAATCAGGCACTGCCACCAGATATGAATGAATAAGCCCATAAGTCTTTTTCATCTCCAACATGTGTTTGATGTGGAAGATGTTATTTTCTTTAACCTTTCTGTTGTCAAATACCACCAATACATGAGTTTAATAACATTTTCCGATATTGCTACATTTGCTGAAACATTCCTTATGTTTTTATGGAGACTGTTCCACTGGTTGTCATATAAATGTATCAACAAGTCTTTTCCCCACCTCTCCTTATATATGGTTGTTCCTTGTTCTGCTTCCACCAGTAGACTGTAAATAGCTGCTATGGGGTGACTCCATCTCACTGAATGTAATAGAAAGGCCTCACGAGTGTTAAATGATCTAGATACATTTATTTGATCTTGCTTACTCTGTATGAAATACCTGATTTGCAAATATTGAAAAAACAGCAGAACGGCTTCCTTATATTTGTCTCGTATTTCTGCATAATATATAATAGTACCATCCTAAATAAAGTTCATTATTCAGTTCAACCCCTTTTCCCAAAAACATTAAAAATGCTTTGTTGAAATGCCTCAGCAAAATCTGCATGTTGTGGTACTGGTATACATAAAGATGACTTCAGTTGTAACCTAGTTTTTCATTTGTCCCCATTTTAGATAATGTTGTCCAAATCACATTAGGACTTTGTTCATTGTGATCAGATTGATTTAAGTATTTCCTCCAACCCATACCATTGACCAGTGGTAAATTCGTGGAAGAGTCTTTTAAACTCATGTATCCCTTAATGGACCATAACAGTCTCAGTTAACAAACTCCTTTGTTTCTGGCTACCTCAATATACATTATTGCCTTGCAACAAAGAACAGTATATATATAAACTTAATTTTTATTTACTTTTTCAATATAAACAAAACAACATTAATACAAAAATGTATAACAAAACAATCTAGAAAAGAAAATATAACTTTGATAAACATGAATAATACAATAAGTATTTAAGTAATGTTGAATGTTTATGACTCCTGCTCTTCCCCACCCCTGTCCAAGTTTCTCAGTGGTTTTTGTGCCGTTGCTGATCTAGCAATCCAGACAAGATTGTGTTCAGCCACTGATGTCATGCTATGTACTGTGGGTAGCTCTGGCACAGGGACATAATACTGATCTTATGTACTCTGAAGGAAGCAGCCCAGAGCTATTATGGTATCAGGTCATTAATTTCTGGTGACCACTGCACTGACTTTAGTATCTTATAGGGAATCTGAAAGTATGTTCAGACTGGATACAACTTGCCTCTCATATCAAATGTATGCAGCTATTTTCCTACATGAACTATCAGTCTACAAATGTAGGATCCCTTTTAAACTATATTAGAAGACTAGGAAAAATGCCCATTGTGGAAATAAATACAACGGCCTCTAGAAAGAGGCTCTGGGCGGGTGTCCCAGCCTTGGACACTCAGTGTCAATGTGCTGTGGTGACCTCAGCAGGGTATAATGACACTGAGTCCACCATTTTCTCCAAAGGAACTGATCTCTGCTACCTAAAGAACAGTTGCAATTTTGAGTGATCTCCAGCCCTCACCTGGAGATTGGCAACGATGGTTCCCCAGAAGGGAATAGTTGGTTTGGAGGGTGGAGTCTATGGCTTTGTACCTGTCCGAGGTCCCACGCCTCCTGAAACCTCACCCTCTCCAGGCTCCATCCCTCACATCTCCAGGATTTTCCCACCTGGAGTTGGCAACCCTATCTCCTTCCCAGCCAATCATCAACCTACCTTTATTTCCCTCTCACTCTTCAGCTTTCCACCCCCAACACACCTGCAGCCTCTCCCATGCTCTGAAGCCCTGACTGCTACGTCACTTTGGCTGTCATACGGGGGCCACCTCAGCAGCATATAAGGATAAAGAGCCCACCATTTTCTCCAGGGGAACTGATGTCTGCCATCTGGAAAGCAGTTGTAATTCTGAGTGATCTCCAGCGCTCACCTGGAGATTGGACACATTTTGCCTCAGAAGAGCAAAGTGTTTAGAATGTTAGAGGCAAAAGCCAATCAAGTCACATATGCAAACGACCTCTGTGTTCCGAGGCAAAGGCCAATGAGGCTGCATATGCAAATAACCTCTGTGTTCTGACTGGCTATGGGGGGGAGAGGAACAGCAAACTGTTTAGAAGCACACAATTATTGTTTAATTAACTATCAGGAGTATTATTCCAATATTTCCAGAACAACTTTCTGAAAATACAATATTCCCATGATATTTCACGAAAATTATAGTCATGCTCTTCCCAACTTCCCGATATGGAATTAAAATGATAATTTTACAATTGCACACCCTTGATCTGGAAAACTATGGATTTTATTATGCATTTAGACATCTATTTACCCAATTTTTCATATTTTCCCTCTCACTTCTCACAGTTTCTCACAACTCAAAGCATTTTATTTTGCATTCATTTCAGCAGAACACCTGCAGGAATACTGCCTCACTACCATTATAAAGGTAAACTTCTCCCTGCATATAGGCATATAATGGGTTCATTCTGCTGTCCTGCCCACAGAAGGGGTGATTTTCTTTTCTTTTTTTAAAAAGTCCTGCTTAGGACACAGAAATGGAAGGGAAATGCCAAACCATAGCAACTTTCTCCCTCAGAAATGGTTGTGTGCATTAGCACTTGAGTGAAAGTTTATGGCTCACAGCTGTAAGTGTCATTTATGCCTTTGAAAATGTTCCCCCACTAATAATGATGATATTGCATCTGATCATGCTCTTAACTGCAAAAGCTCCAACTGATATTTACTAGAGATGCTTGAGGCCCATTGTGGCCTCCCACATATATTTCCTATTGACAACTCTATAGCACATTCACTCAGTTTATGAGTAAAAGGATAATTTTTCTAAGTGAAAACTCCACCTGGGAGCTGAAAGTCAAGCTGTGTTCCCTTCTGCCTCTTGCATTATCACCACTAATAAAGAAACTGCAGGCAGGACTTTAGCTAGCGATTTTGCCAGTGATGCATGAAGCAGACAAGGATCCTGGCTAGCTCTGCTACAGCTGTATTAGGTAAACAGTGGAAACTTGGTTTGCCATTAAAATAAAGCAATTTGAATCAGAGACTCCAGGGGAACTGAGAGATGAGGGAAACATTTTGCTCATGGTCACCTTCCCAAGGAGAACTGCACTCAAAGCAGAGTTTGTTTACATTGATTGCTTCCTTTCTTGCCTTTTCTCATCAATTGTATTCCATCCATGCTATTATTTTCTCTCTCTCCCTATTAGGGAAGCATGGTCGGAAATTTACAAATGAAGATCAGACCTGAAACACATCCCATTAATAAATATCAGGAAGGTTCCTAATGTGGCCAACATTATTTTTGGTATTTGAGGGAAGGTGGAAGCCTTCCATTCTGAGAGGGATTCTTCTATCTTTGCCAGGGGTCTTGTTGTAGAAAAAGAGCTGCCGGAGCTCATTAGCATAACTCATTAGCATACCTTATTTGCATATGCCACGCCCCCTGACATCACCGGAAGTGACAGAAGGCCACACCCCCTGACATCACCGGAAGTGTGTCAGAAGGCCCGGCTACTTACCCTCCTGCTTCATCCTCATTCCCAAACGGAATGAGGATCGAAGCAGAGGGCGGGGTAAAGAAGGGGCGGGGCTTCACCACGTGACCGCCCCGCCCCCTAGAGGTTCTCTTCCGGAGCTCCGTACCTGAGAGCTCCCCCCCGACTAGAGCCCTGATCTTTGCTGTTCTGTTTTGATTTCCTGGGCAGCAGAAGGCACAAAAGGGTGAAGGAATACCGCCCAACTGGAAGGTTTTTGGTCTGTTGGTCAGGATCACTCTGGTGCTAAGTGTCTTCTGCCAATATGTGCAACCTTCTCACTGGCTTAGAGAGGGTTTTAATAATGGATCCTTGTTGCCTGGGTTATTCTGTTATCTGTGGTTGCCCACTTGGTCGTCTAATCAGGCAGGAAAACAGTTCACTTGTGTCTGCTAAAATGCAGAGCAGATTGGTAGATGGAGCCACCAGGCTACAATTCACACCCGCTCCCAGTAGGTAAGCAGTGCCAGTCAACCTAGATTGATACTTTGCAGGGGACAGAGGGAAGCACATCTCCCTTATAAATAAAAGCCGAATGGTGGTGGCACTTCTCTAGAACATTCCACACACTCCAAAATCAGTTCGCTCTCTCATCTGTCATTCAGAGGGTCTCCCTATCCACTGGCTGCTTTGCCTGAGTCCTGCCTCCAGCATTCTAAACATTTTGCTAATCCCCAGTGAGCTTCAGGGAAGAATACTGAACATTATGTTGAGTTTTGAACCCAGGTTGCCCAGATCCCAGTCCAACATCTTCACCATTACAATATATTGGCTTTCACACTAATAGACAGCTTGTCTGCTGTGCAGGGAATAGATCCAATTGCTTCATCTATATGCTGTAGCAAACAGCTAAGGCAGATAAAGCTTTTTGTATATAAAGTTATCTCCCACTTATTATAGGGAATTGATGTTTGGGGCTGGAAAGATCCAATACTTAATAGGCTAGAAACTGTTCAAAATGCCTTTCTGAGATGTATTTTGGCATTGCCAAAGGGGATGCCTGCTACCTTGCTGAGGTCGGAGCTTGGCCTGCCCTCAGTTAAGGCTCATGCCCATTTTACAATCTTAAAATCATGGAAGAAAAACCAACTAACACTGACTCACTTATTAATTCTAGCTTTCATATTCTGTTAAGGAGGGACAAAACTCATTTTGATTTCCTTTACGGCATTATCACTTGTTATACCATCCCCAATTATTTGCTTCAGATACTGGGGAATAATTTGGATTTACGGGAATGGGTATTTAAAGGGGACTCTGTAATTGATAGTTCTACTATTTTCCATCATAAGTTTGCTCAATGGTATAAAATCATAATAAAAGATCATTCCAGAGCTTCCTGTTTGGTCAATTTAACAGCTCATAACTTAAGAATGGCATTTACATTGTTGTACTTCCAAACAATGCCAACTGAGTTACTGCACGGTCGCTATGCCAACATTCCAATCGACCAACATATCTGTCTGTGCGACAGCTCAGTAGAAGTTCTTCCACATTATGTTTTGTCTTGCCCTCTATATTCAGGTCCTGGGAATAAATTCCTAGCTAAGATTCTGGTTGATCTACAGTTTTTCTCAGATTCTGAAAAACTAGCTTTTATGCTGTCTAATGTGGAGCCTTCTGTATCTTACAGACTGGCTCTTTTTGCCCTGGCAGCCAGGAAGATTAGAGTGAATAGTTCCTTTTAGAATGTCCCCATTTGAATTGTTCTTGTTGTATTGAGCAGAATGTGAGTTGAGGTTTTAGAATTTTAACTTTGCCTGTTTGTAAATATGTTTCAAAAGTTTTAATGTTTCAAACATGTTTTCATTGTGAAGACCAATGGCCACAAACAATAAACTTACAGGAGAGAAAGCTCTTCTATTGGGAGATGGTTTACACCTCATGAGGGTAGGAAACAATGTATTTGGTAACAGCCTTGCAAACCTAATAAGGAGAGCTTTAAACTAAATCCTATGGGGGAACGTGAAAAAAAATGCAAAGCATAGTATGATACCAACAACTAGAGATAAGAACTCTAAAGTTTTGCAGGGAGTGGCACGTATTCTAGGTAAGAACAGAAATGAAAACCTCACAGTGCATAAAACATGGATTCCAATGTCTCTACACTAATGTACAGAGTATGGGAAACAAGCAGGAAGAACCTGAAGTCCTAATACAGGAAGGGGACTATGACCTAATAGCCATTACTGAAATTTGGTGGGATGACACTCACAATTGGAATATTAGGGTTGGGGAGGGTACAACTTGTTTAAAAGGGACAGACAAATAAGGAAGGGAGGGAGGAGTAGTTTTATATGTAAAGGAGGTATATACTTGTGAGGAAATATGTGAATCTGGGCATGGAAGTCCAATTGAGAGTTTCTGGGTAAAAATAAAAGGAGTAAGAAATAATAGTGATATTATGGTGGTCATGGGAGATTTCAGTTACCCAGATTTCTGTTTGA